>NC_048897.1:54341133-54365262 GCF_011077185.1 Oxyura jamaicensis | reverse complement strand
TCCCTTCCCTTCCCTTCCCTTCTCTTCTCCTCTTTTTTCTTTTTCTTTTTCTTTTTTACATTTTGTCAGAAAACTTGAGCACTCCAGTCACTTCTCATATTTCAGCTCCATCAAAATGGAATACTTCCACTGGAACAAAACAGGAGTTTTGCTGGTGTAAGAGCTGAGCTTGGTTTCTTGTCTCATTGCATCCTTCACAGAGGCCTGGCGCACTGGCGGTGTAGTCCTTCATCCAGCCTAGCACTTAACGTACTTACCTAGGTTTAGTTGCAGTAATCCTTTTAGAGTCCGTAGGACTGTGCGCAGGGCTGGAAGAAGTGCATGCCTGAGGGCTTGCCTGGCTCGGGGCCCTGCTGGCTGTTATTAACCTTGCTACTTCAGCGATATTCGGTCATGCCTAACTTCACCGGACATGCAGTGCCACCTGCGCAGGAGCGTGCTGTTGTGACCTGCTCCTCCGCTGGGTGCGGCGCAGAGCTGGCACCTGCCCGGGGCAGCAGCAGAGACATGAAGAGGGGTTTCCTGAACTTGCTCTGCTTGGAGAATTTGCTAGAAACAGTACAAGAGTTGTGCATGTTGTGAAACATTGGCTTTTAAAAAATTAGTAGAAAGTCATAAATCGCAGTGCCATGCAGTTCTCTGTGTGGGGTGGCAGATTTACAGTAAAATACATCTCTGCAGAGGCTGCCACCTTAGGAGGAGGTTTTTATTTCTTCGCATGACATATGGTGGTCTTGTTAAATGAGCGTTGGTCATTAGTGCTGAGTGGTGACCTACTCCCCAGCTTGATGGGGAATAAGAGAGCGAGGGCGCTGTGCCGGGCGTGCCTCGTGGCGTGCCCCGCGCTGCTCCCTGGGTGATGGCGGAGCTGCTGCGGCTGGGGGCCGGGGGCACCGGCCTGGCTCTGCCCTGCGCTGAGGCTGTTCTTGCTCTGCTCCCAGTGCCGTGGGTGCAAGAGAAGAAGGCGGCAGAGCTGGCTGCTGGCCTGGCCTCTTGCTGGGGCACTGGCCCCTCTGCTGTGGATGTCAGATGCCAGAGAGTGGGTTCGCCTCCAGGACCTGGCCCTGGCCCCGCTGAGGATGCAGGGTCTCAGGGCATCCCCTGCGTCACAGCACAGCCCTGGGCACCAGCCCAGTTGTCCCGCGTGGTGTGTGGGCTCGTGGGCAGCTGGGCGAGTTGAATTTCAGGATGTTCGTCCCTCACCCTGGTCCCTGGCAGGGGCTTTGTTTGCTCCGCTGTAAGTAAACAAGCAGAGCACACTCCAGTTTGCTTCTTGTGTTCAAACAGCCTGACCTATAGACGTTTTGATGCAGTTGTTGAAATGGGAGGTTACTTCCCTCAGGGCTCACATTTCTGTTGTATTCATTATTGCCCATTACTGCCCTGGGTCAGACACTCTGTTTCCAACTTGTTTTATTTAAGAGGCAGTCTGCAAACAAACACCTTCTGTGTATTGAAGCAATCCCCATGTCCTTCCCTTCTCACAGAAGGAAAAGATGATAAATACCATGGAAAAAGATGTAGTATGTAAAGAAGGATAGTTACAGCTGACTGCCAGTTACACATGACAACTGCATGGATTTCTAAGGGAGCAAATTAGGAATATAGTTTATAAATGAATGTTCCTAGTGTAGCGTTGTGGAATATGTAAAAACAAGTAAAAGATAAACTGCTTAGGTAAATGCCCTTAGATTGCTTCCGTTGGCGAGCCACACGATCAGCGTTAGCTCTGAGTATCAGAGCCCCTCGCTGTTCAGACGTTGTGTTACTGTCTTCCACACTTCCACTGGAGGATACGAACAGCTCAACTGAATAAGCTCAATTTCTACTAAGAAGCATTAGAGAGGCCTGTGTACAGATGGTGTGACTGTATTTGAATTGCATCTGGAAAGCTAAAATAATAAATAGATAATAATTAGGAGCAAAATTCTGGCTGGTAGAATGAGAGGCTCTCAGAATGCAGAGTTGCCATCTGAAATTCAGGCCATACATGAAACCGGATAGCCAAGTGGTTCCCTGATGGTCAGTAATGCTTCTTTGATTTATATTTGGAATGTGAAGAGAGGTGAAGGATAAAAGAGGAGAGTGAAGGGCACAAGCATTACAATCACCACATAAATCAGAAGAATCATACTCTGAGGGTGCAGTGTGTTTCTCCTTTACTGCTGGACACAGAAAATCTAAACCAAAACATCTCTGCGGAGCACCCATTCATCTGGTGGTGTGCTGACTGTGGCATGCAGTGTGGCAGGGACAACGGCTTGCTCATTGTCCTGCTGCCATGTGCCATGTGCCTCTTCAACTTACATTCTGACCAGCAGTGCAGATTGCAAATAATGCTGAGTATTAAGGTGCAAAAGTAGATATTTTACACCGTAGGCTGGATTCTTAACTTAGATTTTTGAGCACAGGACATCATGAAGCAGGACATCCTACTGCTTTTAGGGTAGTCTCCGTGTGCCTTGTCTAAGCATGCTAAGTTTCACTGACATAACCTTGGTTTGCGCCTATTTTAGCAAGTGGTGTGGGGTAGCAGGAGAGTATTTCGAGGGTGACGTGATGGGTGGTAAGGAGCTGATGTCCACAGCGCGTGTCTGGGATGTTGCACAGATCTGGCTTTGGTAAGACATCACGGACTGGACAGGGGTCAGAGGCAGGAGCACACGGAGTGCGGGGCAGAGCATGCTGTCCTGTCCCGCTGTGTTTCCCTGGGAGCAGCCCCGAGCGGGGCTCCCCAGCGTGGGGTGTCCCCTGGGATGGGGCTGGCATGGGGCCTGGCTCGCTGCTGCTGGCAGCGCAGCTCTGCAGCACGTGGCTGCGGCGCAGGGCGCTGGCTCGGCTCCGTGCAGGCTCAGCCCAGGGCTGAACGGTGGCGTGCGACACTTCTTATCTTGCCAGCTCAGAAATGCAGTGCTCAGGGCATCCTGATGGATTTGTGACACTCCCTGTGGGACTTTGTGCTCATAAACCAATTAAAGGATTACATTGTAATAATGTGGAAAGTATTCTTTGTTTATTAAGTAATGCAGGTATAATTCAATTAGTGACAGGCTGACCTGCTGATGTCAAGATGTGGATGCCAGCCAGGTCAGAGTCTTGAGCTCTGCTTTCCAGCTCAGCAGCAAGCTCGCTTCTGGCCTCTGAACCACAATGGCAAAAGCTGGAGAGAATAGCTGTGAGCTAAAAAGCTGAGATAGCTGCGCCTCTGGTTGCTCCTCTTTCCTTGCAGAGAGCTAGTGGTGGAAAGCCAAGGGAGAGTCACTGCAGGATGCCCGGTCTCCCTAAGAGCTGCCTCTGGCCACTCCTGCTCGTAGCAGGCGGTGAGCACAGGCAAAGCTTCAGCCCGACCTTGTGTAGCCATTTCCTCATCCCTTGCGCCATGCTCACTTGGTGCCGTCTTGGGTAAGGTGCGGAGGCAGCACTGATACCTACCATGACCACGGCTGTCCCCCCACCCAAGCCCTGCTGCCTGTTCTGGTATCGCCCGCTGGGAGGCAAAGCCAGGCCTTGCATAGCTGCATCTGCCCTCGTGCCTTTGCTGGCTGAGGAACAAGAGACGTGTCCCTCCAGGGCTGCGGGAGGCAGCAGGACCTGACCCGCCCCGGCTTCCAGCACGCAGGCACTCAGCCTCTGTACCTGCATGACTCTGACTAGCTAGTGTGCGTTACTCCTGGGCAGTCGTTAAAACAGCAGAATTTGTTAAGGTTTGTACTAGTGTTCGTTTATGAAATGTTTTCAAGCTTGGCTGGGTATTTAATGTTCAGCATGGCTCAGAAAGCACAGTTTGACCAAACTGTGAAAGGCAATTTGCTCCCAGGGAGAAGCGTACCATGCAACATGGCCAGCCCAACTCGAGCGTGCAGCTGGGACCAGGTGGGTGCAAAAGGTGTTTCTGGACTGCCAGAGATTTCCAGAACAACCAGTAGGTTTCACTATCCAAAACAATGATGCTGGTCAAAATCATGCTCTGGTTTTCCATGCAATCCCATGACGAAATTATGAGGAATTTGCAGCAAAGATGAGGCAATGCCTACCGTGTTATATGTTGAGTGCAAATATAGTGAGAAAATACCTATATTATCTGTACGTGTGTGCAAATATAGACATAAAATCAGCTCATGTAGCCTGGCAGTGCTGGCACAATATAAGCACCTGACAGCATACGAGAATAATCTCTGAGGACCATGGAACGGCTTGTAAGCAATGCCCATATTGTGTAGCACTTACTTTCTCGGTTGCACTTTGCAGGGAGTTTACTTGGCTGCCAGTTGCTGCTTGCCAGGAGGAAAGCCCCATACTGCTAGTAGTCCGGGCAGCTGTCTTTGCAGCAAACTAGGCACATACGGTAAAATAAACGAGGCCTGGACAGTAAGCTATTTCCCCGCCAAGGTGAGAAAAGCCAGAGGCGCCTGCCCGCCGTCGCTGCTGGGGACAGGGCGGCCTTGACCCTGCACAGTGATCGCTGCATGGCTGGGAGCAGCGCGGGTTTCTGTCCAGTTTCTGCTATATTGCGTCACAAAATCGTGGCTCTCCTTACAGAAAAACCTGCCACAGGAAGAGAGCGTGTACTTTTTTGGGTGCAGGGGGAGATGAATGCTGATTTTCCAGCTGCTGTGAGGCCCTTCTGTGGTAACCGTAGCAACTGGGCTTCAAAGACAAAGGGTTAAGGTACAGGTTTCCTAACTTTTCCATCGGCACAGGCAATGTCCTTCCAATGCCGTTGTCCACTGCAAGAGATGACAGGGGCCGTGCGGGGTGAGCCTGGCTCCGTCCCCTCTGGGGGCTGCCCCGGCTGAGCCCCCTGTCCGCGGGTGCCCCTGGCTGCTGGTGTGCGCCTGGAGCACGCAGCCGCGCGGCACCCTGCACGCCTCATTTCCCCACGGCTTACGCCTTTGGCTGCAGTGCTTGAAATGTAAACCTCTCTGTGTGCTGCTTCTCTCCCAGAAGCTCAAGCAGCTTCTTCAAATCCATCCCAAAATTGTAAGATTTGAGCCCATTTGCTTGGAGGGCAGAAGCGAAAGCTTGGGATCTCTGTGGTCAATCACAGCTTAGCAGTAATTCCCTGATGTTTAGGGTGAGTTTTCACATGCTGGTGATGCCAAGCCGTCCTGACATTATTCCTTTTCCCATCACTGTGTGATGCAATGTCTTATTTTCTATTTACCTGTGCCCTGCTGCTTCTCTTTAAAACATGCAGTTAGTTAAGGCTGTAACTTTGACATGACATTCATTCCCATAAAGTGCTTTGTACACTAATATGGTACAATCATGTTGCAGTAAGATGGTATCTGAATGCTTCTAAATGTCAGTCCGTGTTGATGCATGGATGCTGTTTCATCAGGAAATTAATTGCAAATACAACACCTCTGGGCATCCTGGAACAATAGTCTCTGCAGTGCTCCCAATTACCAGCCAGCACTTGCACAGAAAAGATAATGGCATATGAATGAGTTAATGGTAGTTGGAGGGGCTGGAGGGAAGGAGGATACCTTTTACAAATTAATGAAGGGGAAGAAAACAATGGAAGCAAAGTCAGTTCCTTGGCAAATGAGGACAGGAAGGGAGACAGCAACCTGCCTACATAACTAACTTGATTTAAAGTTGACTTTATCATCCTTGCAACAATGGCTTCATCTCTGCGGTGTCAGAGCAGCAGCTGCAGCCGCTCCAGACTGTGGAGCTCCAAGTGCGGCCGTCCGGGCGTTCTGTCCCTGTCCTCTGTCCCCTGTGTCTCTGCCCTGAGCCTTGTCCTTGGGGCAGGGGTCTTCTGTATGGCCACATTTTGGGTTGGCTGCGTGTGACTGAGCTGACCCCAGTTCCACCCCCCCCGCCACCAGTGAGCTCCTGCGCCTGGGGCTGCCCGTCCAGGGCGAGAGCTGTGCACCCCTGCACTGCGCCCGCTGCTCCCAGGGACCCCCGGGCTGTCCCGCTCCCCAGGGCAGGGAAGTCCCATCAGCCGGGCAGGACGCCCGGGTGGCGACCCTGTGACTGCCCCTACAGGACGGCGCTGCCCAGCCCTTGGGGCTTAGCTGCAGCACGTGGTGCTCCCCTCGCCAAGGGGCTGACCTGGCTGGGCTTTGGGTGAGGAGTCGGCGAGCAAGAGCCCAGCTGGGTGGCGGGGGGCTGTCTGCTGTGCAGCAGTGCTGGGGAGGTGGGCTGAGACCGTCTGTGTGTGCCTTGCCACCACATTCCATGCAGTGATAACAGCTGTTTGACAGAGATCTGTGACCCTGATGGGCTAGGCTCGTCTCCCAGACTAGGAGTAGGAAAGAGTAAAATACCCATGCTCCCAAGCCTGTGTCAGGGCAGGGCTGAGCAGCATTTTCCAAGGGCAGCCTGGACATCTTGTGGGTTCTGGTGGGGCTGAGAGGGCAGGAGGAGCCCTTGTGCAACCCTCTGTGCATGCAGCGCTGCCAGCTCTCTTCCAGAAATTTGCTAGGCTGAAGTTGCAGGGAGGTGGAAGCTGAGGCTGGCGAGCTCAGGTCGAGGGTGCCCTGCGGTGCCACCGGCCGGGAGATGTGCTCCTGTGTCTTCACCTGGGCCATGTGGCGGTCAGCGGCGGGCATCCTTCTCCCAGGATGTGCCCGGTTTGCCAGGCCGTGACTTCTCAGTGGTTTTGCTGAAGTGATGATGCTTATGTCCCATGCAGTGTCAAATTTTCACATTATGTCAATGTGTTCTGCCTGTTATCACCGAGGACAGAGCTGATGGCAGGATCCTTCTGCTGTGAGCATGGGCCTCTCTGTTATTTCATTAGATTCAGCTACTGAGGGACTCCAGCTTCAAAATGTAATCGCTTTGCTTTGCAAAAGGTCTTTTCCAATATATTTCCAGCTGTGCCATGGTGGGTGCAAGTGCTGAGAGTGTCAATATGTTGAAAGGAAATTGCACATAAAGACAGCTCTTTACACCAAAAAGGCACAGTAAGGACAGTCAGATCTCATTCAGAGGTTGTGTAAAAGGCTGACGTGGTATCACCAGGAGATATTGCTCAGTGCTTTGGGGATTTGTTTGTTTGTTTTGCTGTATGCATATGTAAATGAGAGTTTAACTGATTGCGAATAGCAAAGTAGCACATTCCTCTAATTTAAATGGTTGGAACAAAGTGAAGCATTGCCCTATTCCTTTCTAGTGGTATGAGCTGTCTTGTGTTGTGGTTCTGCTGCACTGCTTTATTAGAAACTCATTTCCCATATGTCATCTTCAGACGTCAGCGTGTGTCAGAAAAGGCTGTGCTTGTGCCGGGTGTACTAATTCGCATTTTCTGCAGTATGTTTCCATGTTTCCCTAGCCACTGCTCTGCTGTGGTTAGGATGCAGCAAGTCATAGCATGCTCACGAGGTCTGCTATGGACACCCAACTGCAGTCTGGTTCAGAGAGCCTCTGCTGGAGCCTGGCAGCCTCTGTAGGCAGTGGCCAGGGCACAGAGGCGGATGTCTGGAGCACAGGATCCCAGGGATTTGCTTCCTAGCTCTCCTTCAGGTTGAAAGAGAGTAATTTCTTGCATTAAGGGCATCACTCACAAAAAGGTTTCGTTTTTTCCTGGGCAGTGCTCCTGGCAGCTGCCCTCTCTGCTGTTTCTCAAGCAGCCTGTCTGTGGCTGCTGTTCCCCGAGCAGTGCCGGTGTGGTTTGGGCAGTGCCAGAGCTGTCGCGGATGTCTCCAGGTGCTTCCTCTGGTCGTGGCTGTTCGGAGAGCGGCAGGGTGATGCTGGGCTGCTGCTGCCCACTGTCTCCCCTTGCCCTTCACTGCCAAAGCCGAGCAGGTCCTGGTGACAGTGGGGACACAGCACACCTGCCACTGTGGTGTCTGGGTGTCACCCTGGGAGCCAGCTGGGCTCTCGCTGTTGCCTCCGACTGGTCCTGGGAGCAGTGCGGTTGCTCTCAGTGACTCAGAGGCTAGTCTGCTGCCGGGCATTTGCATGTCCCCAGAAGGTTTTTCAGTGACTAAAAAAAAACAACCCAAGAGTCAGCTTCTGTCCAGACAGGCATCCCTGGCTGAGGAGTCCCCTCTGCGGGGGGAGCAGCACAGCGACCCTGCCAGGTCTCTTCTGGAAGGCTGTAATCAGCGGGGGCTGCCAGAGGTGGTGGGGAGGTGCTGGGTTTCCACGGGGCTGTGGGGCACGGTGCCGTGGGGACCGACGGGGCTGGGGCCCCGGGGGAGAAGGGCCGGGCCGCGGGGCCGCGGGGAGCACAGGCCGTGCAGCCCCGTGGTGCTGGTGGTGCGCGGCACGGGGACCGTGTGCGAGGACAGGTCCTGGGCTGGTGTGAGCAGTGCTGCCGCAGCACCCTCCTCCGCCACTGCTGCTGCTACAAGGTCGTGCCCTGTTTGAGGCTTCCAAGCCCCTGCAGACTGTCCCGGGTCCTGCTGCCTCACCAGCCCTGCTCCCACCAGGAATCTTCTCCCCAGCCCCGTGGCCCCACTCTGCCGAGGGGATGCCCCCGTCCTGTGCCGAGGTGTCCCAGCTCCACACAAGCACCATGCTGGGGGAGGCTGCCGGTGCCAGGGGCAGGGGCATGGAGGGTCCCCGCTGGCCAGCCTGGGATGCTTGGAGCTTTATCATATGAAAAGAAGAAAAGCTCAGTGGTTTCTGTGCTTGGAGACTCCATCTCCCACAGTCAGCGCAGTGAAGAGGGAGGTGCGGAGGGGAGCAGCAGCCTGCGGACAGATGCTCTCTGAAGACGGACCTCTCCAGGAGGACTGTGACCTTGAACTTCGGTTGGGCTGTATCAGTGATTTTGGGACTTCATTTACCGTATCTGTGTTGAGATACAACAGCAGAACAGCACTCACTCACACTGGAGTCTCACCATGGCACGTGCTGCTCTGCGGAGCTTACAGCCAGATAAATAAAATTGGCAGAAGAGTGATTTTTAATTAGGAACTGAACTCCGAAGCAGCTCAGTGACTTGCAGTGTTTCGAGGTCTGTGGCAGCCAGGGTTGAGGCACAGACTGAAGGGCTCATCCCAGCCAGTGAAGGAGCTAGCTTTCCTCCCTTATTGCAACACCCGATGAGTAAACGTGGAACAAGTGTTACTGCACTGATTACTACAAAAACTTTTCTTTGATGAGCAAAATGTGCAACCTTGACTAGAAAGCATAACTGTAATTTTTAGAAGATGTATATCTCTTGAAAGACTTAAGAGTCCTGTTTCTGAGAGAGATGAAACATCGATGTGCTCACGAAATTAGTGGTACTTGAACTTCTGAGTGGCAAACTAACTTGAAAACGATTTTCAACCCTGTGAGCATTAAAAGTGTAACCCACAGTGTTGCTCTGCCATTCTGTCTCAATACTGTAAGACTGAAATATTTTGTTTTTCTCTGTCTTTCCCCTCGTTTTTAAATGTAGAATTAAACAAAAAGACCAGGAAACAAACAAACAAACAAAAAAACAACACAGCAGATTGGAACGGAAGAACTTTGATAGCAAAGCTGGAGAAAAAAAAAGTTTTGATTCTTTAATTTTTTATTTTCAGGAAAAGAGTTTTTTATTGCAAGAAAGTCAATTAGCTTCAGTTCTTTGCAGCACAAAATTCAGTGTATGAGAAATTATTTGCATATCTCAGAGGCTTCAGTGCAGTGGGAGTGATAAGGATGGACCAATGATAATGCTTTTGCTTTTCTGTTGCTTTCTTTAGTACAGCAAAACTTAAAGAACAAAACAGCAATCAGCAATAGCAGTTGTAATGTTGGCAAAAGATTGCAGTACGTTCACAGTAGCCACGGCAAGTGATGCATTCACACTCTTCCAAAATGTGCAGTCCTGTGTCTGTGCCACTGCGCTTCCCGTGGCAGACAGTCACTGTCACCCATGTTACAGAGGATGCCAGACCTCACCTCTCCTGGGTTTATTTCAGGTAGTTTGATGTCTTTGGGTTCTCCAAGGTCTCCGCTGTGACTCACGTTCTCCTGGCCCTTGGTGGCTCCCAGCCCATGGCAGTTGCTCAGCCTTGCTCGTGGCCGCATGGGAGCCAGCTCCAGGCTTTCCTGAGGAAGCCGAGCAGTGGCTGCCTGTCCCCAGGGATGGCACACTGCCTGCGCGTGGCCCGAGGGCTGCGCCCTGGTCTCTCCATTGTAACTCACACTTTGCAATTGCACGTGTGTTACAGACCCGGGCCAGCGAGGCTTGGGAGCGAGCAGCACCCTGCGGCTCAGGGACTTGTGTGTGGCAGTCGTGGGGTGCAGCTGGGCCCCTCGCGCTGCCACAGGCGGAGCAGCCTTTGGGGTGTCCGACTTGTGTGGGTGCGGGTGCGAGCTGTGCCCCCCCCCGCCAGTGCACGGGGCTGCGCTGCCTGGGGGCCCTGGCCCAGCAGCTCCCCTGCTGTGGGGAAGGGGCCGTGTGAGGTTGCCTTCGGGGCTGGGGCTGGGAGACCTCAGATTTAACTAGGTGAGCTCTGCTGTCAGGGTGCTCTGTGGTCTGTGGGTCAGGAGATACCAGGGAAATTTTCTGCAAAATGCTGTACTCAGACTGTTTCAGTTTGGTGGCCTTTCTGTATGTTTAGGACAAATTTCTGAATAACCTGCCCTGGGGTTATTGGTGTCAGTTGGACCTGGAGTGCCTGGAGGCTGCAGGTGTGCAGTGCTGTGTCAGGTGCCCCAGGCTGCCATGCAAAGCCTTGGGGCTGGCACCCCACGGCTGCCGAGGCCCAGCCGCTGCTCTGCTTTTGGTGCTGCCGTTGGTGCTGAGGAAGCTGCTGGTGCTGTTGGCCTCTGGGCAGTTAGAGGCATTCAGGTTCTCCAATGGTTCTTTCTTTCTCTTTCTCTTTCTCTTTCTCTTTCTCTTTCTCTTTCTCTTTCTCTTTCTCTTTCTCTTTCTCTTTCTCTTTCTCTTTCTCTTTCTCTTTCTCTTTCTTTCTCTTTCTTTCTCTTTCTCTTTCTTTCTCTTTCTCTTTCTCTCTTTCTCTCTTTCTCTTTCTCTTTCTCTTTCTCTTTCTCTTTCTCTTTCTCTTTCTCTTTCTCTTTCTCTTTCTTTCTCTTTCTCTTTCTCTTTCTCTTTCTCTTTCTTTTCTTTCTCTTCTTTCTTTTGAAGAAAAAAAGAGGTGTTCTTGTTCAGAGTGAAACAAAAGTTTAAAAATCCCTACCAAAATCCCTTCTTGTTCAACAGCTGTCTTGGTCATCTCTGTGTAGGCTGTGCTGGTTTGCAGATGGGGGCACACTGTTATCTTTCTTTTTGCTGTAGCAAACACAGATGAAAAAATCTGCCTAATCTCCAGGCACCGTCTCCTCACTCCTCTTGATCCTCCGCAGCTGCCAAGGCTCAAAAAGGCTCGTACAGGTGTGCGCTGTGCTCACTGCGACCCCAGACCCGCAGTGCCCAGTGCAGCAGGGGCGGCTCTTCCCCAGCCCCTGTGCTCCCGTGAGCAGCTTCTGCTGAGCTTCTGGAGAGGGTGCTGTGGGCACTGCACGGGGAGCAGCCCAGCTTGGATTTCACTCCTCATCTCACTTTCTCATGTAGATCCAAGTGGCACGTAAGCAGCAGGACTTGGGTGTGGGAGATCTCCGATAAGGGCGAGTCATGGCCATGTCTGCTCCCTGCGCCAGGGAGACGCCAGGGATGTGCCAGTGACATGCCCAGGGCTGCACCCTGCCTGCTTGGGAGGCGATGGGCTCTCCTGTGTGTCATCCCCTTTCCTTCTTCTCATTCAGCTTCTTTCTGTCAAGCTTGCTTGAATTGATGAGTAGGATCTGACATGCACCACGTCACGGGAAAATGCATTCCAATGCCTGGAAGCCTAAAAACGAGAAAATGCAGTACGTTTCTAAAGAGAACATTCTAGGGAGAACAAAGTACCTCCTTTGATTTCAGTGTATAATTTAGGGATAACTCAATTAGCTTCAGTAAAGTCATGCTAATTTACCTTCGGTAAAAGTTTGAGGTTTCCTGTTTCTACAAGCATTTTCCTGCATAATGCTGTTCTTTCTCCTTTTGTGAAAAGGAAAGTGTGTAATTTTCCTGATGCTCATTAAGATAGGAGAGAATTATACTTAAATGTATTCAATGGAAAATTATTACATATAATATATAGCCCGAACTCCAGGTTAAAATCACTGGCCTGGTCATTGGAAGGCACAGGCATCCTCAACAGCTGGGACTTCTGTGGTTAGCTGATAGGACAGCATAGCAAGGAACATGTGTGGCAGAGGTGCGTGAGAGCTGTATGGACTTGATTTTCATTTTTACTTTGAAGATATCAGAGAATTGGGATGGCTTGCATAGGTAAGAGATGCTACAGACAGCCATCACGCGATGGCCACCAGCAGGTGAGCGATGCGGGCACTGAAGTTAAGGCTTCCCGTTCCCTGTGCCCCCCGCGGCGGCAGAGCGCAGAAGGGCAGTGTGTGGAGCTCTGACGGAGCCTCCTCGCTGCGGGGCCGCTCCCTGCCAAGGCGTGAGGGCTGCAGGTCCTGGCCCCGCGCACCGTGCCGCACGGCGAGCCTGCGGGCTGAGTGCAGGGGCGAGGGTGGCGTTGACGGGGGGCTGGCCCTCAGCTGCTGTCCCCAGTGCCAGCACAGCGCGCTGCTGGCCGGGCCCGGGCGTGCTGCTGGGCCAGCGGCGGCTGGGAGGGTTGCTGGAAGAGCGGGCAGCGGGCATGGGCATGTGGCAGGTGTTGAATTCCCTCTTGCAAATCAACAAACGATTTTGTCCTTCTGAGCTAGCAAATGGCAGGCTGTGGTGCAGTTCTGGCTAATTTTGCTTACGCCTGATGCAGGAAGGGAGTTTCTCCGTCACCTTCAGTCTGGAGCCTGCCGTGCTGCTCCTGCAAGCCAGGAAGATACAGCCCGGGAGCCGCAGGGGCAGGCAGGAAGATGTGGGGAAAGGGCTTCCAGATCTCCTGAGATCTGTCTCCTCTAAGCAAAGATCAAAAGTGGCAGTGGCATGGCAAAACTTTGCAGGACGTGCAGCTCAATGGTCAAGGCTGGGGCTGCTCTACTGAAGCCTCGCAGGCTCTAGGACGGCCGATCTACAGTTGAGTGCAACAGAAATGTGTTGCAAATATAGTGCTTACAGATGCCAACAACGCTAGGTATTTCTGATGACTCTAGCCAGGATTAGCTTCAACTTGGTGTACTGATGGGTTTGATTTTGGTAGGGTTGTAGGTGTCCGTCTATCGAGAGTTCATTCCATGGGGCCAACAGAAATCTTGCAACAGAAGCACACTTGATCAATTTTTGAAGCAGCAATTAAAATCTAAACTTCTTTGCCAAAGCCTTAAGTGTGTCTCTTATCTAAAATGCTCAGACACATTGCTGAGTTAAGAACATTAGGACCAAGAGACCCATTAAATTATCTGGCACAGAAGAGATAGCTATAAAACTGCAAACTCACTTGATCTCATGCTGCAGATTTGATGGTATCTTCTTTATACACTAAGATGCAGAAAAGGAGGGAGAGGACTGTTTAGAACAATTCCTCTGGGATAGAAACTTTGAAAGCATGCTAAGGATTTATTTTTGTTTTTCCAGAAATCTGTGTAACATATTTTTGATCTTGTCCAGCTGAAAGGAAATCTGCTTTGTTTGCCTCTTTTTTTTTTTTTTTTTTTTTTTTTTTTAATTCATCCTAGAAGTTTAATCTCTCTTTTGGAAAAAGACAAAAAGATATAATACTGTTCTGTAAGCCGTTCCCCAGATTAATTAAAATTATCCATGATAATTAGATTGACTCAGAAACCGTTCAGAACTGTAACTCAGCGGTGAGGTAAGGTCATAAAAATAAATCACTGTACAGCTTTTCTATGCTTCTGTGATGTTATTAATCCATAATACAGTCTCTTTTAAGTTCTGAGTTGGGGGTTATTAAAAGAAGTAGCCTGGATTTAAGTAGGAGGATTTATTTATTAGCCAAAGTTCAGTGCTTACTGACCAGTCAACACTTGGGTACACACTATCCTGACTAGCCTAAACATCGGTGTTTTTAATGTGAAGCAATGTGGTATGGAAAAATACCAATTAACACATGAAATAATGACGTGCTTACTTTGTCACCTCCTTACGTAGAGCTGTATCTGGAGCAGCCGGGCTTCCTCCTGCCCTGGGTGCGCGGGCATCCTTTGGTGCGGATCCATACGACTGCTCCTGGAACCGCCTTTCTTGCTGCCATTTCCTGAGCTACATTTTTTATTCTCCAGAAAAATTTTGGTGTGCTGAGGCTCTTTTTTGAGCCTGAATATCAATATGCCTTCGGAGGTCAGTCGAAGATCTTTAACTAAAATGTTAAATATCCCTGGGTCAGGTACTGGGCGCAGAAGGAGAATTACATTTAGAAACCAGTAAAAGCCTGTCACGGGAATGGACCTAACTCTAGACAAAGACAGAAATATTGTCAATGGCTGTGCAGAAAAGAAAGGACTTTTCAGTAATTATTTCTGTTTGCCATTTCCAAAGAAGAAAAAAAATGCAAACTCACAGTGACAATGAGATATTTTTTTACCTCTGCAGGAACTAAGAAAAAGGTTAAAAAGTGACAGTTTAAGTAAGGCATTTTAAAAGTGGCAGAGCTGGATAACGGGTACCCAAGAGTATTAAAATAATTGGCCAAGGAGCTCCCTGAGACAGCAAAGGTTTATTTTTATCACCTCCTGGAACACCATGGACAATCCCGAGGAATAGGAAGGGGCTAATGAAAACTGATAGAAAAATTTAATATGATTGGCTTCAGGGGGAACTGTGCTGTCGGCTCCTGCTAGCCTGATCCCTCCCTTGCTCACCTCCTGTTCCTTTGCCCATACCCGTGCCAGTTTGTCCAGCACCACACGGTGCCCAGCAGCTGTGATCTCCCGTGCTCCCTTTTCATAGAGAGCCCAGACCAGGGCTGTCCTTGGGCAGGTGCCGGCCCTGCGCTGGGCACCTCTGCCTTCTCCAGCATTGTCCTGCCTGCCCTGTGCACGCCTGCTGGTCTGGGGGTGGCCGTGGGACTCCCGTGTCCTGTTGCTCCCTTTCCCAAGACCTCCCCATCCCTGCAGCCCGTCTGTGGAGCTATCCGAGATGTTTCCCCTCTGCACAGGCAGCTTCCCTTGCTCCTGCTGCCTGGCCCTGCAGAGCTTTATCTGGCCTGTTTTTTCTTTTTTTTTTTTTTTTTTTTTTTTTTTTTTTTTAATTAAAATACAGTTGGATATTACAGGATTATTATTTTTTAAATATAAATGTAGGAAGGACATTTTCACCTGCCAGTTACAGAAAATCCCGTTGGCTGGAACGGGACCCAGCCTAGGCTCTGGGTCAGTGACTCCAAACCTCCTAATGTTTTACAGCTGCTCTTAGCTGCCATAGCTCTCTTTTATACAGTTTCCCATTTAGCTGACTGACAGGTGCTTAACTGATGATATCTGAGTCTGTAAGACAGATGCTGCAGTCCGTGATCACGGAACGTTGTCCTGTTGCAGTCCCTCAGAGCCACCTGGGTTCCCACAGCGACCCACCGGTGGTGAAGGGAGACCTGCTGCGTGCTGGGTGCGCGGTGGTACTGCAGGCACAGGGCACTGACCAGCGTCACAACTCCTCCGTGTCCACGAGTACCTCCAGGAACCTCTTCTCACCTGTCTTGAGCTCTGTTTACAGGCTTTTTTTGTTGTTGTTTGAGTGGAAATTTTTAAGTTTCACAGGCTTCTGCATGTTTTTCTATCTGCATCCCCTCTCGCACAGCTTTCCGTATAAATTCTCCTACACCCAGCGACCTCGTGTATTCCCTGAGGCATGCCAGGTTTTTAAACCCTTTGGCATCATTATTCTGTTGCCTCTAAATAGTATGCCATCAATTACGGAAAGAACTGATATGAATTGATAGGACGGGCTTGGTCTATAGTTTCCTGATTACACTACAGAGATAGGCTTAATGACTTTCTGCAGGGTGTTATCTTCTGCTGTGTCCTCTGCAAATTTGTTCTTCACTCTCCTGGAGAGGGTGGGTTCCTTTAGTTGTGACTCCAGTGGGCTGAGTTATTTGCCTTATCACCGACAGGAGCGTTTCTCCTGGTGCCCCAGGACAGGGCTGCTGCCTGCAGCACCCAGCTGCGTGCCCCTGCGCTGGGTCCCCCTCGCCTGCCCTTGGCAGACAGCGCGGTGGGGGGGGGGTGCCCCCAGCGGGCTCTACGTGGGGCTCTCTGTTCCTGCCTTTCCCCTAAATCTGTCACCGGTCCTAAATTTGCTTATCTGTCCTGCTTCTAGAGCTCTGCTGATATCTCATGCAGCTCATCATTACTTTCTTCTGTTGTTTTTCCCTATATCAGGAAACGATAAATATGTATTTAGTGCCATCAGGTTTGTCAAGCATGCAGAGTACTGCCTCCTGAAAAAAATCCCAGCAGCAGATTTTGAGCCAAAGGGAAGACTGCAAAAAATAGTTTCTCCCTTATGGCGCATTGAAAGTTTGTCTTTTAGGCAAAATTGCCCAAACCTGACAGATGTATCAAGTTTTCTGAAATATAGGTCCCAGTATTTCACTGACACTGTCGTCCTTGGTAGGCAAAGGAAAATTCTCCTTTTAGTATGCCTGTTGGTTTCTCTTGGATCTAAATCCACTTCATGCTGCGGCCGAGCTCCTGCGGCCGGGCAGTGCTCGCGCTCCTCTCGCCAGCCACAGCGCCGGGCGTTCTCCTGGGTCCAGCCCCGTGCTGGGCTCCTGTGAGCGCGGTCTCCCTTGCGGCTGCGTGTGACCTGCTGGGGAGATCCGGGCTCCGGCTGTCTGTGGCCAGAGCTTCATCTCTTGGGCTTCCTGGGCTTCATCTCCTCCAGGTCGGCCCCTTGGCACCACCTGGTGCATGCCGCCCAGCAGAGAGGGACTGGGGGCGGTCAAATGCTCTGTGCCCGAGGACGCGCCGGGTGGGGCGGGCAGTGGCGCCCAGCTGTACCCCGAGGCCGTGGTCTGGGGCCGGGAGCCGTGCCCCCGGGCACCTCGTGCTGCTGTGGTGGAGGTGTCGTGCAGGGGATGCTCAGGAGCACTGTGACTGGTTTTGCTCACTGCTGGCCTGGTTTGTAATTCTCTTTCTGAACCATGGTATAAAACAAGTTGGGGAAAATTGGTTTTGTCACCTTAAAGCTCTGGGCATTTAACGTGGGGTGTTTCAGATGGGGGTTTGGCACTTGCTGTTAGCTGCAGATGGATCCCAGCAGCCAGAGCGGGTCACGTCGTTAGTGCTCTCAAACATTCCCTTTGAATTGATCTAAACCCTAAGGCAGTCTCAGCTTTGAACTACATTTGAATTGATTTTACCTCCCGGAGGGTGAGACGTGGAGTTATTTCAGAGCCAGAGAGGGACGGAGGTGGGAGCCGTGCGAGGGCTCTGCCGGCTGCGCCCCCTGAGCGCTCCCTGGGCCCGTCCCGAGTGCTCCGCGCACCCCGCTGCACCGCCGCTCCTCCGCACCGGGGCTCTGCCGGGGAGCCGCAGCCACGGCTGCTGTGAGTCCGTGGTTCCTGGGAAGGGCGACTGCTTGGACTTCCAGGCAAGATAACGTGGTGGATTAATTAGATAGTTAAGTGCTAATAGCAATTGAGAAGAGATACACTTGCTGTATGCCCCTAAGTTTGAATTTATTACAACTCCTTTCTGTACGGACTATTAATTTTTGATGACTTTAGATAAATTGTGCTCAGCCTGAAAATAAATTAAAATAAGTGCATATAAATCATTTACTATTCTTGGCTTCTGCAAAACAAATTTCCATTTCAGCTCTTGTTGTCCTTTTATTACATGTATTCTGCCTAAGCACATCATTCTTTATTGTGATAAAAATGTTTTATCTCCTTGAGATTCCTTGGTTTTGTCTTTGAAGTTTTGAGACTGCTGTAGATGCAGCACATCTTATATAATTTCAGTAGCTAATTTGGCCATACCCATTTTGATTTACCAGTTAACAGGCTAGACCTAGATACTAAATAGCTACTATTTCGGGAGAGGTATCTACAGTTTGCAACTGGTATTAGCTGATGTTAAATTAAACTTTAGAACTTAAACTCCAGCTTATGCTTTATGGCTCACATCCCTAAGTAATGTAGAGGCAAGTGTAGAGGAAACCCTAATAAATGCTCATCTGTTTTTGACTCATTTAGTTTACTCCGTGTTTATGTAAAAGTACAGTGACTAAGAAAAGAATTGGCCTCAGTTAGTCCTGCAATGATTGCGAAATATTAATACCAAGATAATAAATGTCCACCTGGAGTAAATCATTGTTAGCTTATTTTTTATTTAATTTTGTAGATTATGAGTAAGTGAGGCAGTGAAAGAACTGAGTTATTTTTACAGCACTTAATAAAACCTATGGACTGCTTAGGCTTGGAAAACTTACTATGATTAACGCCCCCCCCCCAGCTTTACTTTGATCTGCCGAGCTAATGACCCCTCCGTGGTGGTGCTGTTTCTCCTGCTGTCCACGCACCCTGTCTGGTGGCAGGTAGGTCTGGCGGCAGGTGAGGCGCTCGGGCTCGGTGCTCGTGCAGCGGGTGACGGTGCCGATGGACAGGGTGCATGGGCCAAGCCGTTCCCCTGCGCTGGCCCTGGGCAGCAGGGATGCCTTGGCCTTGTCACCAGCCCGTGCCACCTGCGGCTCTGCTCCTGTGTGTCCTGGACTTCCTTGCCCAGCTGGTGCTGGTGGGGCAGTGGGATGGTGGAGCAGGCCCCGCGGGTGTGACAGCAGCAGTGCGCAGGGACATGGGCTCCTGGCCAGTCCTGGCAGGACGTTCTGCAGGTCCTGGTTCTCTCTTCTCCTGCTCTGTCCCACCCAGCTTGGACAACACCCTGGCACTGGGTGTGATCACGGGCACCCCGAGCCAG
This sequence comes from Oxyura jamaicensis, assembly GCF_011077185.1. Lineage (NCBI taxonomy): Eukaryota > Metazoa > Chordata > Aves > Anseriformes > Anatidae > Oxyura > Oxyura jamaicensis. Next base: position 54,346,491 of record NC_048897.1, on the reverse strand, counting down.
GGACAGGCATGCTGCAGAGCCTGTCCCCAGCTCAGCCGGTGCACTGGGGCCAGGGCAGGAACTGGATCCTTGCAGCAGGTCTCACCTGCACAGCCTGGGGCGCCTCTGCCTCTGCCTCCAGCACAGTCGCGGTCATGGTGCCACGCTCCCCTGTGAGGGCCACTGGGGCTGTGGGTGGATGATGGAGGCTGGGTGGGTGATGGAGCTTGGGTGGGCGATGGAGCTTGGGTGTGTGCTGGAGCTTGGCTGCACAGCTGAGCTCACATGCGTGGTGGAACTCATGAACACGATGAAGTCTGGGTGGAGCTCAGGTGCATGGTGCAGCTTGGTTGGGTGTGCAGTGGAGGCTGGGTTTGTGGTGGAGCTTGGGTGTTTGAAGCCTGGGACAGTGGAGAGATCATTTCCCTGCTTCCTCAAGGGAATGGCAGGAGAGTCTCCGTTTCCATGTGTCCATTTTCCGTGGTTGCAGAGACAGTGTTTGGATAGCACCAGCACGGGGCTCCCCTGGTGTCCCCCTGCCTTGCTGTGTGGCTGCAGCGAGGTGCGCTCTGCCCTTACCGGTCAGCGTACACCTCTCCAGGCGTCTCGCAGAGAGCAGGCTGTTTGTGCTGAAGGCAGGCGGCTGTGGAGAAGCACGCCCAGTTGGGCAGTGGATTGTCTATCGTCCTTTAGAGCACGCTTACCCTGGATGTGAAGCTGCACACCAGATCAGGCAGAAATCCGGGGTTTGATTCAGGTTTTGGTTCAGTGGGCAAAGTTCCCTGACCTGTGCAATGAGTGAAGTCGACCTCACTGAGTGTAGCAATGCCCTCAAGCACCGAGGCCCACTACAGCACAGTGTTTAAGACAGGGTTTGTTCAGAGATGCCTTGAGGGGTCCTGTTGTACCTTGTGGCTGGCCCAGAGCTGCTCCGCAGCGCAGCTTCCGTGGGACTTGCCCCTGCTGCAGGGAGGGGCAGCCCACCCGTGGCCAGTCCTTCCCCCCCACATCGCCATCAGATTCCTGCTTTCCAGGTTTCACATCAAAGCCTGTCTGCTCATGTTTCTGTTCTCGCAAATCTTCCTTGCCAGTTAATTAAAAAAGCACCCGAGTAGCTGCAGGGAAAGAAGCCCTGTGGTGCACAGGGACGGGGGTCCCCCTGGTCCCTGCCACCTGCCCGGGGCTGCACGGTCCCTGGGCTCCCACGGGACATCTGCTCCCCCATGGAGTCAGCCCAGGCTGCTGCAGGAGAGCACAGCAGTGCCTGAGGAAGGTGGGCAGGGACCCGCTGCTGGCTCCATGGCAGGGCTCAGCGAGCTGCTTTGTGCCCTCGGCTGCCAGGCGGCCCTGTGTCTGCCTCTGCTCACAGGGCTGTGGTGCCCCAGGTGGCCACGTCCCTGGGGAGAGCTGCGGTGACGGGGCTGAGCTGTCACGGCGAGTGCCAGAAGTGGGTCAGGAACTGAGTACGAGCTCTGGAGTAATCCTCAGATGGAGTATAAAGGGCTAGGTCCCGAGGCAAAGATGAGGCTCATACTTGTTGTACATGAAATGCTGCATTTAAATTTGAGAACACACAGAACTTTCTGAAAATTAAGCCTTTTTGTTAAAGATGAACCCCTGAATTTAAGGGAAGGGCACTGTGTCTATGTGGAGATGCACTGTGAAAGTGGAGCAGGAGTTTTGCTGGTGTCGTGTTCACCTGTGTGCAGGAGCAGGCAGAGAAGTTCATGCAGATGGCTTGTTTCAAACAGGGGTCCCTGAGTGGTTCCTTGGCACGTGGGTGCCTTTGGCTACCAACACATCTGAGCTTTCTGTCCTCCAAAAGCCCTCATGAGGCACGACCCTGCATAAGAGTCAGGCAGGAAATGCTTCCCAGATGCTTTTTGCAGTTTCCAGGAGTGAACAAATGATGCCAAGGTGAATCCAGAACTTGGTGGAGATGGTTTTTGTGCTTTTTCCAGGAAAGGATCCCCACTGGATATATAGTGCCAGTGGCCCTATAGCTGGCGTGCTCAGCCAGCCAAGCAGAGTCTGATGCAGCATTTTGGGGTGTAGTCCTCTTTTCCCTGCTTTGCTTTTGTTTTGAACACCAGTTGTTGTGGCTTGCAGCGCGGCTGCAGGATGCGTGCACCGCAGGCGTGTAGTGCTGCATGGTGCCCGGCTGCCTGTGTCGCCGCACTGCTCGGAGCCTCTGCAGGCGTCGGCCCGGCTTTGGTGCTTCCGCTGTCTTCTTCACGCATCTCTGGGCCAGCCACAAGTGCCAGGATTTGGCATGGTGTATTGCAGGTCGCTCTGTGGTGGTGCCAGCCGTGTGTCAGGCCACGGACAGAATGGTTCCTCTGGATGATTTTCCTACCAAGCCTCTGGTTCGGCTGTGTGTGGGGGGAAGCAAGGACATTCCGGTGTCCTCCTGTATGGGATACGCAGTTGCATGCTCCCTTCTGCTACCCTGGGTACTGAATAAAATTTGCTTCTCTAGCCATTTGGAAGAGGACTGATCAGATCTGTGTGTGTGTGTTCGTGTGCTCTCACAACTTTCCTCACCACGTTTGCTGGCTGTGACACAGAGGTGGCCAGGGACAGAAACAAGGGCTTCTGAATCAGGAGTCGGGACTGGACTTTGGCCTCCAGAAAGGAAGGACGCAGGTGGGGGAGGAAGGTGAAGTCTGGCGGAGGCAGTCCAACCACGTGCCGTGGCACAGAGCGCTCCACAGGTGCGCGGGGATGTGGCTTTCTGTCTGCGAGCCCCTGTCCTGCGCACAGGTCTGTGTTTCTGCAGTTGTTCCCGCTCCGGGGTCACAAGGGGGACGTTGGTGGAGCGGAGCAGCCTTCTCTCCATGTGTGCCTGCGCCAGCCCTGTGCCAGGCACCTGTAGGACGGAGCAGAAGTGCCAGGAGTCACAGGGCCCCGGGACAGGAGGGCGGCTCTGGCCCCAGACGCTGCCCGCCCCGGTGAGGGGCTGGGGGCTGCAGTCAGGCAAAATGTGCTGGGGGACTTCGGCACCATGGAACACTGATTAGTGTCAGAACAAGCTGAAACAAAATGTTTTGTTTTCCTGAATGGCAAATTGTTTTTGTTTTTTGATAGAAATAATGAGATTTTCCTCATGGGAAAATTGGATTTGGGGATAGATGTTTGCTGTCAAAGTCATTGGGGTAGAAAATGCCTGTCCAGCTGTGACGATGGGGAAGAAGCCACGCTCACCGCGGGGCTGCGGGGCAGTAGCTGAGCTTGGGTTTGGGCTGGGGTCGGCGCGCTGGGGCCTGGGGAGCGCCTGTGGGTGAGCGGCTCCAGAGCCTCCTGCGCCATCGGCCCTGAAATGCCTGGGGTCATGCGCTGGGCTCACCCCAGGGCTGACCTGGGGACTTGACAAAAGGCTTCTTAAAAAAAAAGAAAAAAGAAAATCAACATAATTTACATAGTTTATTTTGAGGGTTTTTCAGTTAAATTTTCTTTGGAAATTTGCAATCTGAAATTAAAATTTCAGCAAAACAAATCTGCAGTGTTGACAAATGACTTTGCTCTCTCAAGAACAATTCTAACATTTTCATTTCAGGCATGCCCCGCGTTACAGAAAAGCCTCATGACTGCTTATTAGTAGGGTTGTCAGACATTTCCAAATCTTACGCTTATTTTCATTAGTTTATAATAAAGTTACACCTTTAGTGTTTGGGCTGTGTTTGGGCTGAAGCAATTGCTATCGATTGCCTACCTACAGCTAATGTATTTTTATTTGATACAATGTATTTCAGCAGTTTCTGAGATGACTTTAATTTATTTTTAAGTAGGACACAAACTGATGACTTATTCGGGTGAGAGCTTTGCCATTTTCCTTGCTGGCACAAATCAAAAATGCCCGGTGGGACTTTGCCAGGAGAAGAGCTTGTGCCGTGCCCCGGAGGAGCACCAGCAGCGTGGTGCCTGCTGCGGCTGCTCGCGGCACGGTGCCGTGGGTGCTGGGTGCTGCGAGGGCCCTGCCCCACCTCGGTGTGCGCGGCCCCTCGGGGCAGCGGGGCCAGGGAGGGCAGCGAGCGTCTGTGGGGATCTCCCTCGGGGTTCAGGACCGCGTCTGGGGAGTCAGGACCCCGCGTGTGAAACAGGGACGGCGTTGGCTTCCCTCGGGGAGCTGAGAAGACGGGTGGTGGTGTTGGAAATCAACAACAGGAGAGCCAACGCAGGAGATAATAACTCTCTCCAGAGCAAGGTTTGAACAGTGAGCAGTGAATAAATCCTGAGGCCACAAGTACACTATCCAGATAAAGCGAAATATTTAATGGCTGATTACTGGTGAGCGCCATCCATCCTGGTCGCTCAGCAGGACGAGCTCCTTTGGCAGGTGCTGGGTGTGCACGCGGAGGAGCGGTGGCAGCTGGCAGCCGAGCGGCTCTGGCTGGGGCTGGGCAGGGCTCGGGTCCCCACCGGCCAGGCTGGGGTCTGGGGGCAGCCAGTGGGGCCCAGGGGCGGCAGGGCAGGGGCAGGTGGGCCCAGGAGCAGCCCGTGAGTGGAGGCAGCTGCTTGTGAGAGGTGAGGCTGCTTCCTGGTACCTGGGGTGCTGGGGCAGCCCAGAGGGCGATGGCTGCTGTTCCACACCTGCAGGGGTTGCGGGCTGCAGAGAGGGGCAGGATGCAGGAGGAGCTTGGTGTGCACTCGTCCTGCGTACCTGGCTGTGGCACGTCCTGGCATAAGTGCCTCCGGTCCCTAACCCTCGCCCTGGAGCCAAGGCTTCGGCATTTGGGTGGACATTTCTGAAATGGTCACTTTGTGCTGAGTTTTCAAACCTGAATTTTCCAAGACTAGGAACTCCTTTAAATTAGAAGTATGAAAAAAAAGGGAAGCTAAAAGTGCATGTTCTGGGATAGTCCTAGGATTTCTGCTGCTTGCTGGCACCAGGAGAGTCTGTGCCGTGCCAAGCCATGGCAATGCCGACCGCGAGCCGCTCACAGTGCCAAGGCAGCCTGCGGAGGAGCCGTGTCCCTGCAAGATGCATGCTGTACTGGGGAAGAGGCGGCTGCTCGGCCAAAACCCCTAGGCTGTGACAGTTTTCCTTCTCCTTGGCCTCCTGCCATTCAGAAATGCTCTGTATTGGGATGGGTTTCTTGGCTCCCTGCATCCTCTTGCAGCAACTTCAGCGATGCCCTGCTCCCTCCCGCACCCTGCCAGCAGCTGCTGCCCGCAGCCGGGGTGGGTCCTGGGGTAGGCAGGCCAGGCGCTGGGTGGTGGGTGCTGGGTGCCGCCCGGCCCCGCATCGCCCTGGCACAGCACAGCACGGCATGGGATGGCACAGCATGGCACGGCATGGCACAGCACGGCACAGCATGGCACAGCACGGCATGGCATGGGATGGCACAGCACGGCACGGCACGGCACAGCAAGGCACAG
>NC_048897.1:54340890-54341123 GCF_011077185.1 Oxyura jamaicensis | reverse complement strand
GGCATGGGATGGCACAGCACGGCACGGCACGGCACAGCAAGGCACAGCATGGCACAGCATGGCACAGCACAGCACGGCATGGGATGGCACAGCACGGCACGGCACGGCACAGCAAGGCACAGCATGGCACAGCACGGCATGGCATGGGATGGCACGGCACGGCACGGCACAGCACGGCATGGGATGGCACGGCACGGCACAGCACGGCATGGGATGGCACGGCACGGGACAGC
>NC_048897.1:54312309-54340880 GCF_011077185.1 Oxyura jamaicensis | reverse complement strand
GCACGGCACGGCACAGCACGGCATGGGATGGCACGGCACGGGACAGCACAGCATGGGATGGCACAGCACGGCACAGCACGGCACAGCACGGCATGGCATGGGATGGCACAGCACGGCACAGCAGCTCCTAGTGCGACCTCAGGGGATGCTGGGCGGGGGTCCCGGCTCTGTCCCTTGCACTGGGGTGGGAGCCCTGGCTGTGCTGGCGGGGCGTGCGGCAGGGCGTTCGCGCAGGTAGCAGGCAGTGGTGGCTGAACGAAATACGTGGAAGGGTTTTCCATGGGCGAGCGCGGCAGCATTGCTTCTGAAACGCTGTGTGGGAAAGCACCGATTTTGGCAAACTTTGTGACAGAGAAGTGTCAAAGCAAATCCCTTTACGTTTCTGTTGTGTTTCGATGTTGCAAAAACACTTAGTTTTGAAAATGCTGTGATATTCCAATTCAATAACAATGTTTTGATAAGATAAAAGCTGTTTTGTTTAAACGATTATTCACTTTATTCACTTAGGCTTGCTCACATTTTTAAGCTGCACAATTAATGCTGATATTACAGTCAGCATTTAGCATATTTTTGTAGTGTTTAGTATGGCAATACCCCAGCAGTTGAAAAATGTAATAGCTTGGTTTATCTGACTTTAAAAACGAGCGTTCTCAGAGCACTTGCTCCCTGGTTTCCCCGTGGCCGGGCCCTGCCCCTCGCTGAGCCAGGGCAGCCGCCCCCCACCAGCCCGACCCTCTGGCTCTGCTGCTTGCCCGAAACCAACGGCTTTGCAAAGGCAGAAGTAGCAGGGGAGAAGTGGGGTTGCAGTCTCATCTGGGTGCCCAGGGAATTTTCATACAAATGAGGGCTGATCAAGTGCAAAATACATCCTTGCACTTCTCTGCTGGAAGGATGGGAACTCCCTCTGAGCACGATGTATTAATACACCAGTCATAAAGGAAATTACGCTCTGCTTCCTTCATTGTGTATGGCTGCATGAATACTTATTGCTGGCTGAAGGAAAGGAAAATAAAATATTTTATAATAGATATTTTATAGATGTGGAGAAGATGAGCACTGTGCCCGCTGTGTTTGCACACCTCTACCACTTAGAACTCCGAGCGGGATGCTCTGGCTGCTTGCTTTCCGTCAGGGCACATTTCTTTCAACAAGTGCAAAAAGAAAAGCTCGTGTAGTAGTGATGGGCAGTTCAGGTGGTAAAAAAAAAATCTGTTGCCTACAGATAACTATTAATGTATGCTTGTTTAGATTTGCCTCAGAAAGTCAGTGCTTCACTGGAAACACAGCTGCTCGACCAAAATGTATTACGGAGACTTTCTATTTCAAGGACTAGGAGGATACACAAAGAAAAAAGCCAAAGCAGGCTCTCAGCTGTGCCTTGAAGTCGAGGTAATAACGCTGCCACAAACAGCTCGTAGCTTGTACAATGGACAAGGTGGGAGTGCAAATACGCCCTTTACTTTTTATCAGTAAAAATGAAACCAAGAGGCCATTTCCTCTGCAGGCTGAGTACTGAAAACCAGAAGCTGAGTGTTCAGAGAGATGCAGACATGGGAAAGGCACAGGCACGCTTGGCTGGATGTTTTCACAGCTGGCTGTGTTTCAGTACAGCAGAATGTCGTGGTGTTTACTAACCTGTACCAAACTGGGGCCGAGCAGGAGATTTTGTGTTGTGACGGAACATCAGGGGATGCAGACGTTGGTGACCATGGCATCTTGCAGTAAAGTGCTGCGGTGCAAAGCAAGTATTCGAACCCAGCAGCAGTGGCTTGGCACAGCACGCGCCCAGGCAGCCCGGCACTGCCCTGAAGAGCTGCAGTGTGAAGGCCCTGCCGAGGCTTCGCTGAGGGTGGTGAACATCACCCGCGGGCTGCAGGCAGGACCCGAGTGCTGCCGTGCCCTCGGGGAGCCCACAGAGGGGCACGCTGGCTGGGCTGCCTGTGCCCCCAGGCGCTGCCCCTCTGGCGGGCACCCGGAGAGCAGGGTGGGGGTGCTGGGGGGCACGGGCGAGTGGCGCTGGGCACTGTCCTGGGCAGGCAGCTGCTGCCCGTGCTGCTGTGTGCCCGGCTGTGCCGGTGGGCTCTGTGGGGCACCCCCACGGCCAGCAGCCCCGTGCTTGGTCCTCCCACAGCCAGCCCTGAGATGTTCACCAGAGTCTCTTTCAGAAGCAGCCCTCATTTGTCTGCACTGGTTAAAATACCCATCTCCTCAGGCTGGTCCCAGGGCCCGTGAGAAGCGCCTCCCAGAGCCCAGCGTGGTCAGGAGGCTGAGGGCGGTCGCCTCGCTGGATTTTCTTACGGCAGAGCTATTAATAAATGACATAGCTGCAGCCTGGTTCCTACACCGCCGTGTTGAGTCACACCATGTATCACTCTCTGCTCCTTCTCTGTGCTACAAATGCCTAATGAGCTGCCTTCGCTTCAGCTTTGCATGCCTGAGTTTTCTTTCCTGTATGAGTTGCTCAGCATTTAATTTATTGAATTTCAGATGCATTAATTTTAGCCCATAGTTGCAGTGGCAGAGCAGAGCTGTGTGCTTGGCTGTGCTCTCAGGGACGTGCCGGCAGCAGCGGTGCAGCAGCTGTGCAGGCATGCGGTGTGCGTGCCGTCTCCGGTGGCCTCCTGGTGCAGAGCAACCACCACGACAATGCCTGTCGCACGCTGCCATCAGTGCGCTGGGCAGCAGCTGGAACAGCACTGTTCTTCGGTGTCTTCAGATCGGTTTGCTGGGAAACATGAGTGAGAGAGAGACCAAGTAGTGGAGAGCAGAACAGAAAGGGAAAACAAGCCAGGTTCCTGGAAGTCTCTGCGACTTGCTTTGGTTGTGCTCCTCCTGTCCTCACCTGCGTGGCACAGGGCACGGGGTCTGTGCCGGTGCTGCTGTGACCGCAGCTGTGCCGTGCTGTGCGGCCTGCAGTGCCGCGGAGCTGGGGCTCCACCTTGCCACCGCAACCCTTCCGCTGGCACAGGTGCTGGCACGTCTGCGTAGAAATGCAGAGCTCCCATAAGCTCTTTGGGAAGGAACTGTGTCAGCAGAAGTGAGGAGACTGCCTGGTGTGTTCATTGTCCTAGGTTACTGCTGGAAATCCATTATCCGTACGCAGAGAACCACGCTTTGTTTGCATCGGTACAGGGAATATTATTTTTACGTTTTGAGGGCTTGGCATTTTTGAGTGTTGTCTGCTCCACTTTGAAATAATCCTAAAACGAAGTTCTGTAACAGTAAATAAGGGACAGTCATCCTACGGATCGCGTAGCTACACATAGCTTGGGGATGAGAGTGGGGGGCAGCTGCTGGAGCTTGCTGGGTGAGGGGAGGCAGCGGCGTTGTGTTCCTCAGCTCTGGTGGTGCGTGCGACACAGGGGGGACGTGCGGTCTGGAGGACACGGTCCCGGGCAGCATGCTGCAGGTTTCCCTGCTGGACCCTGCTGGGGGCTGCACGAGGTGCTCGCCGGAGGTGCCTGCCCAGTCTGGCGGTTCTGTGACTCTCTGTAGGGGTCTGCCCTCAAATGACCAATTTTCCTGTGCATCATTTCCCGTTATTTCCCGAATAAGCTTGAGCAACTGTGATGACGCAGGGGAGGTATTTTTGCCCAGAACTGTGATACAATATACACAAAGATCCTTTGAGGTCAGTGACCAACGAGAGGCTGGGAATTAAGGCGGGATGAGTAATTTTAAAATGATTAGTGGAACTGCAGGCTGAGGTAATCACGTCCCACGCAGCAGGGGATGCAGGGCTAATTTAAGAGCATGCAGAAAGCGTGGTTCCATCCCGGTGAGGGGTGGGTGTGTACACGATCCTAGTATTTGTTTGGGGCTGCCTTCCTGGAAGTGAGTGAGCGTCAGCCCCATCCAGCAGCGAGGCGCAAGATGTGATGTCCTGGCGATCTCACTCCGTGCAGCAAATCCCACTCCCCTGGTAGCAGTCTGGGTGCTCGTCAGATGGCTCTGCAGCAGCTGAGCTCCGGCAGTGCGGACCAAGGCCGGGAGCCCCTCTCCCTCCCCCAGCCCAGCCCTTTTGCTGCTCCAAGGCCAGGTCTGCTTTTCAGCTGGAGGAGCCAAAGCAATCTGCTGATGCGTGTTGGCACAAAGGACGCCTCGTTGCAGCGGTAGTATTTCAGCTGCTGTCTCCTCTCTGCCTGCCTGCGTGGCACGTGCTGTGAGCGGCATCTCTGGAAATGCTGTGGGGAGGCTCGAGAGCAGCACTGCTGCCACGGCCGGCCGAGCCTCCCCATGCTGCTCAGGAGAGGAACAGCCTGGCCTCATCCAGCAGCGGCCGCCCCCTGGACACACGCTGCCAGCTGCGCACGGCGCACGGTGCTGCTGGAGGGGGGCTGCGGGCCGGGGAGCACTCGGGGGCTGCGCTCTGCGGGAGCAGTGCCGGGGCTGTGCGTCCATGCCCTCGCTCCAGCCTGGGCAGAGGGCATCAGGAGCTTGTGTCCTGGAGAAAAGATGACACGGAACCGGCTTACCCTGCTCTGCTGAAAGGGGCTGCCGTGCCTCGGGCGGGCAGCAGAGAGGTCCGGAGCAGGAGGTGCCACTGGGGAGCTGCAAGCACAGGGAGTTACGGCCCAGGGCACCTACGCCAAGGCAGTGAGAGTTTGCAGTTACATTGGTGCCCTTGATGCATCCTCTGCCAATTTTACACTGATGAGATTTTGAAACAAAGTATTATATCAAAGCACTCTAATCTTATGGGTTATAATAAAATAAACAGACAAAATAAGTGCAAGTAACAACTTGCAAATTGTCTTGAAGATTACAAACAATTTAAGGAAATAGAGTTGCTCATGAAACAGATGAACTGTGGGGAATAAAAAGCCAAACTGCTGCAACACCTCAGTTCTCTGCTGGCACGTAACTGTTTCCTACTGCCTGGCTGTCTCCATAGCAGAGTGACAACTGAGAAATGTGCAGAATTAACATTAATAATGGATTTAGCAGCCTTTTAGTACTGTCCAGGTGACAGCCCTTCTTTGAATGCAGCAACTGGGGATGGTGTTCTGGGAGGGAACGGGCAGGCATTGGGCACGTCTGGCGCTCCTCTGCTGTGGGGACGGCAGTGGCAGCAGGATACGTGCCCCCGCACCACGCCATGTAACTGGGGTGCTGGGGCCAGGGAGAGCAGGGCCTGCCACCCAGCGCCTCCGCTCCTGCCCACCCTGTCCTCTCGTCACCCCGGGTGTCACAGGGCATTTCTGCCTGCTCGTCCCAAAGCAGAGCAGTCAGGCCTTTCTGTGAAAGGCCCACACCAGGTAGGCTGCCTGAGCCAGAGTGAACTGCTAGGTAAACAGACGTTGCTGTCATTAACAGTCACAGGGAAATAAGCCGAAGGCCTTAGTTTGTGAGAACCGGTAACTGATAGCAGTTGTGTCTGTACATTTATAAACAAAAACACTTGATCAACTCTGTGAAAACGTATGTTGCACACGTGGCTTGAAATGTGCTGAACTTCCTGAACCACATTTAATTGGAAACTTAAAAAAAAAAAAAAAAAAGTAGTACAATGTGTTGGCCTATGTGCCAGATTCAGGCACCAGGAGTTAGGATACGGCAGGATGTCCCCTTCGCCTGCACACACAACACTGACCAAGTGCCTAAAGCGGTGCAGTGGGAGTGGTTCGCACCCCTCCGTGCCGTTGCCTGTCAGCCCAGAAGGGGAGATCCGGGTGCGTCACAGCGTTGGGGCAAATCAGAGGGAAGCACGGTGGCTTCCTGGCTGCGCTGTGCCGGGCTGGTGTCCACCAGCCCCACCAGCAGTGCTGTGACAGCGGCTCCGTGCTGGCTGCCCTGCTGCTCTGACAGGAGCTGGAGCTCTGCATCCGCTGCAGCCGCTCTCCTGGCGTGGGTGGCACCACCGGCCTCAGGGGACGCTTCTGTGGTGCCCAGTAACCAGCAGCTGGCTCCTGCCTGAAGTGCTGGCATCCCTTCCAGAGGTCCTCCTCCTAGCTTGCTTCTGTTTGCTTCACTGTACTTCCATGTCGGCCCTGGCCTTCACGCTGTGAGCACTCCGTCTCTGGGTCGCAGCTCGGGTCTGACGGTGGTTTTCCCTGGGTCAGACAAATAAACCTCAGTGTTGCAATGCTGTGCCACCAGCTGTATCGCACCACAGCTGGCTTGTAGAGTTGGGTCTACCTGTCTTCCATCATACGTGAGCAAATATTCTTAAGATCTGGGTTTTAGTAACAAAGCATCTAGGAAACTGGTAAGCGCCTCAGTGAAGGACTGTGATAGTCTGTGTAGTCACTTGTTCTAGGGAAAGGCTTACTGTGCACTGAGGATAAAAAGTGCTATATTTGTGAATCAAAGCTTTACCCACTTGGTAATGGTTGATGTTTCACGGTTCTGTTTTGAGCTATGCTGCACGTAGCGGTATCATGCTGCTCCGTGTGATCAGTGCCCTGCACTACTGGTGCGTGGTACCAGCTCCCAGGGGATGTGTGCTCCTCTCCTTCCCGCCTTGCTGACCACGAGAATGGGCCAGAGGAATTGAAATGCCCCTCCTGAAGTGTGCCTGTGCTGCCCTGGCCTGTGGGGAGCCAGGCCCAGTGCCTGGAGCTGCTGCAGCGTCTGTGCAAGGCCCCCAGCCTGGCAGCATCGCTGGGCCCTGAGCCTGCCTGCCCTGCGCTGCCCCTCGCCCCGTCTTCCTCTTCTGCCCTGCCCTCGTTGCTGTTACTGCTGGCTGGCTGAAACGGCCTCTGACTCCTGGAAGCTCTAGGATGCAGTCTTTCTGCCCACGCTGCAATATGGTGGTCTTACTACTTTCCAGTGAAAAACAGGTGATTTTCTGCCTCAGACAGAACTGTAGAGGCGCTTTGTGGCTCAGCTCAAAGATCCGTCCTGTATTCCCAGCTCTGCCACGGGCTGCTGGCAGATGCTCACAGAAAGCCCAGGTGAAAGGGTGCAGGTTGGGATCCTCTCTCAGGCACAGCAGCAGCAGAGGAAGGACTTCCAGTGCTGCTTTGGTGTGCACCAGTGCCACCCGGTCCTGTGGAGCAAGCAGCAGTTATTCTCCAGTGCTGCTGCCTTTTCAGCCACCTCTTCAGAAAACCTTCCATGTGTTTGAACTTCCCTCATACAGAGATTGTGCTCTGTGCCAGACACGAGCCCTTCTCTGAACCTTTTCTATGTCACTTTTTGCCTTCCGGAGATCCAGGGACCAGACAGGTGCAGAGCCCCGCTCTGCCGTGCTCCCAGCCCTGCGGCCCGGGGTTTTGCTGTGCTTGGGGGTTTGCTGTGCTTGGGGGTTCGCTGTGCTTGGGGGTTCGCTGTGCTTGGGGGTTCGCTGTGCTCAGGGGTTCGCTGTACTCGGGGGTTCTCTGTACTCGGGGGTTTGCTGTGCTTGGGGCTGCTGGCGACACGCTCTGGTCCCGGCCAGCTCGGCGCAGGGACGGGCTCTCTTTTCGTGCTCAGTGCCGTGCCTTGCGCACTGGTGATGGAAACAGTGACAGCTTTGCTTGCAGATGTCAGCCCGGCGAGCAGTGCCGTCTAGGTCTTACTAGTACTGGTTCTGCTTTCTTTAGAAATCTTTTTAATTAAAATAAACGTTATTTTTCACTTTAATCTTGCTGGTTTAGACCTCATTACAGGGAGAAAAATTGCCTCCCAGAATGCATTACTTCAAGTGTGTATTGCTTGCGGCGTAAGGCTGGAGGAAAACGAGAATAGCTACGCCGAAACAGCTCATTAGCCAGTCTGCCTCCAGCGATGGGCTATACTGCATCTACTGGGAGACCGTCCACCGGGGTGCCCCTGACCACCTATGCAGTAGCGTCAGGCACGCAGAAGGGAGGCTGTGGAGCAGGCAGCATTTAATGTTCTGGAAGCTGGGGGGTGCAGCTGCGTTTGTTGCAGTGTTGGAAGCCATTTAACACAGCATTGGCTACAGCATTTCCCTGGCAATGTGCCTCCCCATGGTGTGATTAACCTGTTAAATCCTCCAGCAAGTTCTACAAGTGTCCAAACCCCAAAGCAGCTCATCCTTCCTCCTTGCAAAACCCAGGAACAGTCAGGAGGGCAGCCCCCCCCCCGGCTGCTGCTCCCCTCTGCCCATTGCATTACCAGGGCCATGGGGCTCCGAGTGCTGGGCACTGCTGGGGCGCATGGGTCCTGTCTGCACTGTGTGGCCGTGGGGCCCCTGGGAAATTGCATTTTGATCCGAGTGCTTCTGTTTTCTTAGGTGCGCTTTGTTTCTGATGCAGGAAGACACTCAGGCATGTTTACAAACCATTGACCTTTGTGAAATTGAAGCTCTGCGTTCTCCGCTTAAGTAGTTTTAGCAGATCATAAGCCACATCTCACAGCATCTCTATTTATATGCGCCCGTTTTAGCATGGCTTCCAGATGCCTTTCAAGACTTGTGCCAGGTATTTCCTCATCCTTCATCTCTATCAAGTGAATATGAGCAGCTTCTGGACTTTTTTTCCCCACCACAAAATTGCATTTGCAAAGACCTTGAAAATCTTCTCCTGAGGCCTGGAGGGATAGGATGTGCAGTCAATAGCTTCTGTCATGACCTTAGTGATGACAGATTATGTCTGAGTCAGGCACCATGTCAGCAGCTGGCTCTGACTAGCCAGCGGTGTGCTGTGTTCAGTTTTCCCACATGCTCACTGTGTGCAGCACCTACAATCCAACAGCCTCAGATGCAGTGGAATCATTTGCTAATTAATTACGGCATCCTGCTGCTTCCCTTTGTTACTTAGTTCACAATATGAAAATGAAACTTGTAGCACTGGACACATCAGCAGATGCTACACTAAATCTGCTGAAGTGTAGTGCCCCCAGTAAAGACGGGGGAAAAAGTCAGCAAGCCATACATGGGGAACAGGAAGTGATTTCAATCTGATGTGCCTGCCATTTAATTCCCGTGTCCACTGGATCAACTCCAGGCAGAAATTTCAAATTCATTAGCTGTTTACATGACCTCGATTGGTTACTAGAAGCGATGGGCGCTTTACATTTATAGCACGTGCACCTCGGGGCCTTTGGCGCAGGCACTGGAGCTGCTGCTGAACCCCGCAGGCGCCTGAGCCCTGGCCGTGCGGGGCAGGGGAGGTGTGACAGTCCCTGGGTGCGGGTGGCTCCAGCCCTGCCACCCCGCGGGTGCTGGGGTGCCTGGGCACGCCGCAGTGACAGCATCCCCCTGGGGCCTGGCCTGCTACCCAGGTGTGGTGCTGGGGTCTGCCCATGTTCCCTTGCCCAGCTGGGCATGGCGTGAGGGCACCTCCATGCTGTTAGACAGCACCCAGGGCCGAAGTCAGTGCTCAGAGCATGGCCTCAGCGGAGTCTGGTGCAGAGGCCAGAAGCCATGTGGGATAGACCTGGTACAGCGAGAAGAGCTGCGTTGTTGCCCGTCATGTCAGCGCTTCTCTGATGAGCTTGCCAGGGCAGAGGTCTGCGGGAGGTGACAAGGACAACTGGTGTCTGTCACACAGCTCACCCCTTGGGGCTGCTTTTAAACGCCTGGCTTCGGAGCTGGGCTCCCTGGGAGCCGGGAGGCTGGTGGGGTCTCAGCCTGCACCTGCCCGAGCCGGGGAGAGTCCCGAGAGGAGGTGTGCACCGGGAGGGTGGCGATGTTGCTGCTCTGGGGAGACACAGTTCTACGGTCTGCAGGGCAGTGAGCCATGGAGCCTTGTAGTTCATGGTTACTTGTTGTAGATGTTGAGTAACTCAAACTGAAGAATCTACTGAATGACACTAATCTAAACCTTGAGAGCCTTTTTTACTGGAATCGCCAGCATCACATGAGGGGCTGGGGTGTCCCTAACTTTTTGCAGCAAATTAAAGCAGTGCATACATTCAAAGGAAACTAGCATTTGTCCATTTGTTTTCTTTTTCTTCTTTTTTATGTTTTTAAACAAGCCATGAGAATCAGGCAGTGCTTTGCAGAGCTGATGAGGAGCCATGAGCTGTGCCATGCTGCTGTCGGTGCGAGGGGCGAGGCTTGCCGGGGAGGCAGGGGGCACGGGCAGTCACCCAGCTGGGCCAGGCCGGGGGCTGGCTGGGAGCCGTGCTGGGCCTGCCGGAGAGACGTGTCTTCTGCTGGTGGCTCTCTTCTAAGCCACGGCATCCTGTGGATTCGGCCATCTCCCCAAATATCTCGTCCTTGGTCACTGGCAGGACACAGCGTGCGACGCAGAGCATCGCCATGAGGAAGCACTCCGTTTCTTTCGGCAAGGTGATAAAGCATCTGGACTAACGTCCAGCCCGAGCAGGGCCGGGTGCCCTCCCTGTGCTGAGGAGCTGTGCAGGCTGCAGCACGGGCCCGGCAATTCAAAGCCAAGTGCAGTTTCGCTGTTTCTGTTAATTGTAATATCCCGTGCTGTTCTTCAGCTGCAAATGTCAGTACATCTTTGTATGACACACAGATTTTAGAGCACTTGTACAAACACATAGCTTTATTTTAAGCTTTGCTCACATTTATATTACAACTTACATGACACTTCTAAAAAAATCTTGCAAATGATAAGGAAAAATTTGACAAGACTAGCTGGGCACTGGGCAGCAGCAGGGACCCCACAACACCTACGGTTTTCATTAGGACATCTCAGTGTGGAGACAGACCCCCTCGTGGTGCTTGGCCATGATCAGAGGAGAGCCATATACTGATTTTTCTCTGCTCTCCTCCTTTCTCCCACAGCACTGGCCGACAGCAGTTTCTTGCACTGCAGCACAAGAGAGCCAGTAGCCTCGATAGGATTTTAGAACCGCCCTGTTGGTGCAGGCTCGTCCCCGTTTCTGGGGTAAGAGCTTTTCTACCAGGACCGTGGGAGGAAAGCAGACCCAATCTTTGAGCGTAGCGCGGAGCATGGAGTGCTCCCCACCAGGCCTGGCTGCCCAGGCTGGGGCTGGGGCCTTGGGGGCTGCTCTGCTGCTGTGCTCCGCTGAGCTGCCTGTGGGACGGGATGGGATGGGATGGGACGGGATGGGATGGGATGGGACAGGACAGCATGGGACAGGATGGGATGGGATGGGACGGGATGGGATGGGATGGGACGGGATGGGATGGGACGGGACGGGATGGGATGGGACGGGACGGGATGGGATGGGACGGGATGGGACGGGACGGGATGGGATGGGACAGGACAGCATGGGACAGGACGGGATGGGACGGGACAGGCACTACCTGGGGGCTCTGGACTTATCCCCACCCGAAGCCCCTGCCTGGGGCCACATGAAGTAAGAAGCAATCACGCGTGCTTTTCTGTGGACAGGTGTCCCCCTCCCTGAGTGGTAGCCATGGGCAGCATTCGCAGGCTGCGCTGGGCTGCCTGCAGCCTGTGCCGCCCCATGTCCTGCTCCACAGGGAGGTTTCGCACGTGGGAGCTGCTGACGCCTGCTTTGCCCTGCTGCAAGTTGTTCATCACGCTGCACCTGTGCTGGTGGATGGGGATGAGTGGGATTCCTGATCCCAGCCTGCTCTCTGCCAGTTCTGCTGCCAGACACAGCCGCCCTCAGGGTGAGGAGCCCTTTCCACAGAGGGGATGCCTCGCTCCGCGGTGGCAGTGGCACGCGTCTGACCGGGCGGCCCTGCAAAGAGAAGGTTGTCACAGATCAGTTACATGTTTCTGCCTTGTTTGAGGACATTATGCTCGCCTACCTTGAGCTTCAACTGCTAGGAAACTGGACTCAGCTGCAGCTTTGAGGTGAGGAGCTCCCCAAGGGGGCTGCTGCAGAGGATGCTGCTGAGGAAGGCTCTAGGCTCTGTGTGCTGGCAGAGGATGAACAGATCATGGCTCACACAGCACCTCTGCCTGGACAAGTGCTCCACATGATGGGAGCAGCGTTTGGCTGGCAGTGCCAGGCGTCGCCCTCACAGCACGACTGTGCCCACACGATGCTTCCTGTGGTCGGGGAGTCTTCGGGCATAGCACAAGGGTGGCAGGCCCCAGGGTGCCCTGCCATG
Source organism: Oxyura jamaicensis (assembly GCF_011077185.1). Taxonomy (NCBI): domain Eukaryota; kingdom Metazoa; phylum Chordata; class Aves; order Anseriformes; family Anatidae; genus Oxyura; species Oxyura jamaicensis. The sequence continues at coordinate 54,328,969 of NC_048897.1, read as the reverse complement.
GGCTGGGGCTCCCTCCCCCCGCATATGTCCCACAAGCTGGGGCTGCCATGTGCCCCACTCCCACCCCATTGCTGTTTAGGGGAGCAGCTGCAGACTCAAAGCAAAAGTGTCGTTGAGACCAAAGGAGCTGAGATCCTTACGCCACTGGCCTGCCTTAGGCCAGGGGGTGTCCAGAGCGCCTGCAGAAAGGGCTTCCTCACCCAGCCCAGTGTGGTGGGACACTTGCAAGCACATGCACAGCTTCTGCTCCCCGGGGCATTGCTCCCCAGGACCTGCCTCGCCTGGGGTCGGCCATGGCTGTGTCACCATGCCGGCTGTGCGGGACCAGGCAGCTGGAGGTGGCCGAGGGTGCTGGAGAGGGCAGGCAGCCCTGGCAGTTGGCTCTGAAGGGGGAGTCTTCACACTCTTGAAGCTTGCTCTTGACGCTTTCCTGTCATCCCTTCTCCAGCAGTGAAATCACCCACCGCCCATTCGTGGGGCGCCAGCTCCATGTTCTCTCTGTGTCTGTCCCGTGCTTGGCACAGGCCCTCATCGCGGATCACCAGAAGCTGAAGCCTCCGTCGCCCCCGTTGGGGCTGTCAGCAGCTTGTCCCCCCGTCCTGAGCTGCCCATGGCTGCGGCCCTGCCGAGCCTCCTGTGCCATTGCGCACCGAGCAGCCGGGCAAGCGCTCGCCCCTGCCCCAGCAGCTGCCCCCAGTCCCTGTGCCAGCTCCGCAGCGGGGCAGAGTGGGGCTGTTCCCGTGGCCTTGCTCCAACAGTAGTTTGTTAAGTAAGGCCATGGCTAATTGTCTTGGTGTACATTAATGGCCTGGGCAGTGCAAAGAGTTTCTGAGGTTTAGCTGAGGTCCAGCGCAGGGATAGGCTGTGTGTCGGTGCCCTGGCAGGATGGGACAGCATAGGGCGCCTGGTGAAGACGTGGTTGGTGTTGGTGTGTTTGGCAATAACCCCCTGAAGGGGCAGGAGACCACCGGCCTCGTGGCTCTGTCAGCAGGAGGGGCAGCAGCGGCAGCCCCGGGGCCTGGCTGTGGGCAGTGCCGATGTGGTGGTGGCTCCCGGACACGGTGCAGGTCTCAGGTGAAAAGCCAGCTGTAGGAGGGATCTGTGCTTGCTTCCACTCCAGTCAAACTGAGGCAGCACTTCATTTGCATTGCCATCTGCACCGAGAGTGATGGAGGGCTGCTGGCACAATGTGTTTCACTGGCTCAGTTAGTCAGAAGAAGGCTGGGAACTGGGAGGCTGCTTGAAGCTGCACTTGCTCTCAGATAAGTTGTCCATGAAAGCAGCTGTAGGAGGTGGAAATGGTTAGACCAAGGGTTAGGTCCCGTCTGGTACAGGAGGCGAGTGACCCAGGAGTTACGGAGGGCAAAGCGGGTACCTGCGGGGCTGGCCAGCGGCAGCAGCTTTGCTGGGGGCTGCGCAGCATAGGGAAGAGGGTCACTGCAGGTAGGCTGTAAGTTTGCATTTGCTTATGTCGTCGTTTTGTTTGTAACAGTCTTTCCAAACTTGTCATCTGAAGTTTTACCCTCTGCTTTACTTAAATGTACCTTGCTGACTTTGTTTTAATCCTGCGTAGTTGTGAAAATGAACTTGGCTGAATCTGAGAAACGCTGAGCGCATTACTTTAATCACAGCTACAAATCTAAATGAGCTGTATTGTATTAGCAAATCTAAATGAGTATGGTGTTCCCAAGCCAGGATTGTTTGGGGACCTCAGCAGTCAGGCCATGGATGCTGCTAAGCTGCAAAGTTCATTTTGAATCTGTGTGCGCCAGATCCGGGCTAAAAGAGAAAATCCTGCCTGGAATGGGTGGGCGGCTGCGGCGGTTGCTCAGGGAGGTGGATCCTCAGTGGGCTCGGGGTGTTGTACGAGGTGGGTTATTTCTGCAGAGCTTCCTTAGCCCATGGTCAGTGTCAGAACTGTCCTTTAGTTCTGTTTGCAACGGCACAACAACCCCGATGTACAATGCTGACACAAGAGGTACAAAATTTAACCCACAAAATATATTTAAACACTGCCCTGGAGGTTTGCTTTCTGTTACAATTAATGCAAAAATTATCCCCAACAGAGTGCAAAAGGTTTCGTTCTGAAGTTTTACAGTTTCTGACAAGAGCAGGCTGCCTCCCGTGAGGTTAACGGAAAGGGGAAACAAATTTAATTGGTGCATTTATAGCCCAGGAACAGCCAGTTTCCACTGGAAGAGTCCCGTATAAATTGGTGCCACATTGGATTGTATAGCGAGCAAATTGCACTCTCAGCTGGCTGTAAAAAGTAAATTTGTTTTTATATCCTTTTCCAGTTGTCAGATAAATAGCAGTTCTCTTCAGCAAACGTTGCTGGTGCGTGGCAGCACAGCGGACGTGCTGGCAGGTGCCAGGAGCTGGGCTCCCCTGCTCGGAGCCACCCTCTGCCGGGTCCCACGGGAGGAAAGCCCAGGGTCCGGCAGGGCGGCGGGGAGCACTGGGAGCGAGTACAGTGTGCCTGAAGCTGGCAGCACGCTGAGCACGAATAACTTCACTCATCAGGAGGCCATATGTTTGGAGATTTCACTGGGGGTTTTGGGATGGTTCCCAACACTGCAATAACAATAGGCCCTGCCTTCAGTGGCATTTCCAGTTTTGAACTTAAGTCTGACAGTTAAATACTTCTTCTTTAATTTTATGTTATTTTCCTTAATGAGGGCTTACTGATTATAGTCAGTAGTCATGAGAAATATTAGCAAAAGAGAAAAAAAAGTAGTGCTGAAAGGCAGGTTTTAGGGACTGGTATTTTCACTTACCCTTTCTGCAGCTTAGGTCTGCATGGCAGCGTGGATTGATTGTAGATAGACAACAGGAGATGTAATTATTGTTGTAATATTAAATACCTTTAAATATCCCTGAAGATTCAAGACCCCTGCGTATGGTTAGCTGTGAAACTTTATTCTACATTATTTTTGTTAGTACACTTCTAGGATGATGATGTGTCTGAATAACGTGATCTGTGTATGAATTGTTTTAGCAATCCCAAAGGAAGCTGACTGCTTCATTTCCATTGTGGAGTCCTGTTGAAGGCAGTTGCTTACGACTGAGCAGTTTTTCTCCTCAAACTCATACGTATTGCTCAGCAGGACTGTGGTTCTGCCCACACTTCTCACTTTTGGCAGGGAGGCATACCTGGGAATATACCACTGTCTGCATCCACCAGCGGGTACTGAGGTGAATGTGCTGTGACAAAGGGGTGCTCAGAAACTGGTAGCGTAGCACTTGTGGAGTTTTTAGCAGAGTCACTGATCGATGATTTCATTTAATTTGTGTGGGCACGGTTGTTATCTTCCTTGTTTTCATACTTTGTGAAGATCTAGCAATGTAAAAGATAAGGCTAATTGAACTGTCAGGGTTTCTGGGATAAGAGGGCGGCACTGCTGTGGCATCAGGGAAAACAGCGATACTCTAAAATTAGCCCATGTTCCACTTTTATTAAGATCGCTGTTGGTTTTCTTTTCTTTCCCTGTTATTTTTGTTTGTTTGTTTGTTTGTTTGCTTGCTTTATTCAGATTTTTTTTTTTTTTGAATGACATAAAATTAGCTCCTTCTGGGTTTATTCTGAAAATAGCATTAAGAGTTTAAATGTTCAGTAGAAATGGTTATAAACTTATTGAATGATTTAGAGGCCACTGAGAATTTTAGCTTAGCACGTAAAGCACACATGAAACATCCCTTCTTTCCAATATGCAAATGGCATTATCACAAAGTGGCTCTAGATCATGAGGTCAAGAGCATCTTTGAAAGTTCGGTGACTGCTTTGCAAGTCTGCATATGAGCTCTAGCTGGAGGGGCTCAAATGGCACCACTGCTGCAACGTGTGGTGCCACCAACTGCTTCCAAACTGCTTTGTCATTTGCATATAAATGTGTACATGCCTGTATATATATGTCTGTATCCATACGTATAAAAATCTCAGTTGTTCTTCTGGAAGGTACTGTAGAAGCTCTTATGTCAAGGTACGGACAATTATAAAGACATCTGGTAGTAAGATGAGAAAGAAAGACTGTTAGATGAACCTCAGTTTCATGATTTAACCATAGATGGCTTGTCTTTATTTTTTTTTATGATCTTACTTGCTGATCTTGGGAGCATTAACAGCCATTTCTTCTTCTTTACAGGCTTGTGATCCTAATCTACAATGGAAAAACTGCTTTTGTTTCTGCTGTTCATTGGCATAGCAGTGAGAGCTCAGATCTGCCCAAAGCGCTGTGTCTGTCAGATTTTGTCTCCGAACCTTGCGACCCTTTGTGCCAAGAAAGGGCTCTTATTTGTTCCACCAAACATTGACAGGAGGACCGTGGAATTAAGGCTGGCAGACAACTTTGTTACAAATATTAAAAGGAAAGACTTTGCCAATATGACCAGCCTTGTGGACCTGACGTTGTCCAGGAATACAATAAGTTTTATCACACCTCATGCATTTGCTGACTTGCGCAATTTGCGGGCTTTGCATCTGAACAGCAACCGATTGACTAAGATCACCAATGACATGTTCAGTGGACTCTCCAATCTTCATCACTTGATACTTAACAACAACCAGCTGACTCTAATTTCTTCCACAGCTTTTGATGATGTTTTAGCTCTTGAGGAATTGGATTTGTCTTACAACAATCTGGAAACCATCCCCTGGGATGCCGTGGAGAAGATGGTTAGTTTGCACACTCTCAGTCTAGACCACAATATGATTGACCATATTCCTAAAGGGACCTTCTCCCACCTCCACAAGATGACCAGGTTAGATGTCACATCTAACAAACTGCAGAAGCTACCGCCTGATCCTCTCTTCCAGAGAGCTCAGGTACTGGCAACCTCAGGAATTATCAGCCCCTCTACTTTTGCGTTAAGCTTTGGTGGAAACCCTTTGCATTGCAACTGTGAGCTTTTGTGGCTGAGGCGTCTTTCCAGGGAAGACGACCTGGAGACATGTGCTTCTCCCCAGCTCTTGTCTGGCCGGTACTTCTGGTCAATCCCTGAGGAGGAGTTCCTGTGCGAGCCTCCCCTCATTACCAGGCACACCCATGAGCTGAGGGTGCTGGAGGGCCAAAGGGCAGCTCTGAGGTGCAAGGCCCGGGGGGATCCAGAACCAGCAATTCATTGGATTTCACCTGAGGGCAAACTTATTTCTAATGCAACGAGGTCTGTGGTGTACGACAACGGGACGCTCGACATCCTTATAACGACGGTGAAGGACACGGGCTCTTTCACCTGCATTGCTTCCAACCCAGCTGGGGAAGCCACACAGACGGTAGACCTGCACATAATTAAACTCCCTCACTTGCTGAACAGTACTAACCACATCCACGAGCCTGACCCTGGCTCCTCGGATATCTCTACATCCACCAAGTCAGGCTCTAATGCGAGCAGCAGCAATGGGGATACTAAAGTCAGTCAAGACAAGAAGGTGGTTGTCGCTGAAGCAACATCGTCTACTGCTCTGCTGAAATTCAATTTTCAAAGAAACATACCTGGAATACGCATGTTCCAGATCCAGTACAACGGTACTTACGATGACTCCCTTGTTTACAGGTAAGGCAGAGCCTGCCCGGCCCGGCCCAGCCCGTGCCCAGGGCCCCCTGACGAGCTGGGTGCTCCCCGCTCCTCCAGCGGGCGGCGGGGTGAGCCTGCTGGAGGAGTAATGTGGTGCTCAGCTCGCAGATAGGGCAATTGCTCTGAGAGCTGTTATTTTCGGTAACACAAACGGACCTCTAATCCTCTAAAGTAATCTGATTAGCAAAAGGATTGTAAAGTTAGATGAGCTAAGTGGCTGTTAACACTCTCAGTTTTATGAAAACACAGGGAAAACACTGCCCGTAAATGCGTTCCTGTGAGCGCGCCCTGGCTGCTGTGGCAGTGCCCGTGCAGGAGCAGTGTGGGGATGTGCTGTGCACCCTGGGTGGATTTGTTCTGAGTCTCGGCTGTAACACTCACACCTTTCAAAACTCTGTTTTCCTTAATTCCATCTATGTTTTCACTATGGTCTTTCTCAAGAGGGGCGCTGCCGAGCAGAGCCGTGCAGGGGGAGCGTGGCGGTGCCTGCTGCCGCACCAGAGCCAAGGAGCGTGGGGAGGCTGGACAGGCGGGACGGGAGGACCGAGGCCCCAGTGGGGTCGGCGTGGCTGGGGGCTCCGGCAGGTGGGCTGGGAGGTGGCTCTGGGTCTTCCGGGTCTGTTGACTACAATTTCCTCGTCCCCTAGAATGATACCTCCCACGAGCAAAACCTTTCTGGTCAACAACCTGGCTGCTGGGACTGTGTACGACCTGTGCGTCTTGGCCATCTACGATGACGGGATCACCTCGCTGACTGCCACCCGCGTCGTGGGGTGCACGCAGTTCACCACCGAGCAGGATTATGTGCGCTGCCATTTCATGCAGTCCCAGTTCCTGGGTGGGACCATGATTATCATCATTGGTGGGATCATCGTGGCCTCCGTGCTCGTGTTCATCATCATCCTCATGATCCGCTACAAGGTGTGCAACAACAACGGGCAGCAGAAGGCCACCAAGGTCAGCAACGTGTACTCGCAGACGAACGGGGCTCAGATGCAGGGCTGCGGTGGGGTGCTGTCCCAGTCCGTGTCCAAGCAGGCTGTCGGGCACGAGGAGGGCATCCAGTGCTGCAAGGCTGCCAGCGACGGCGCCGCCCCCTCGCCGGAGAACGTCTCCGGCCAGGACGCCACCACCACTACCTCCGCTTTGCCTCACGCGTGGACTTCCAGCGCTTCTGCCCCCCAGAAGCAGAAGCGGAAGCCGGGGCCAAAGCCAGGCAGCGAGCCGCAGAGTGAAGCTGTCACGAATATCGAGTCCCAAAACACTAACAGAAATAACTCCACTGCTCTGCAGCTAGCTAGCCGTCCCCCCGACTCTGACAAAGGGGCCCCCACGTACAAAAGAGCACAATCCAAGCCAAGTAAGTTTCTCACTTTGCCGGCCGCCACGTCCAGAGCCAAGCGCAGGCTGTCGCTGGGCGGGGAGCTGCTGCAGTGCCGCTGCCACCTGGACGCCCCGGGCGCGGGCGGACTGTGCTCCAGGCGCAGCCTCTCTATGAACGGGATGCTGACCCAGGCAGACCGCTCTGACGGGGAGAGTGGAAAAGCAACTTTCTCGAGTTCTGAGTGGATATTGGAAAGCACTGTGTGACCTGCCTTTTGTTTTAGTTTTTTTTTAAGTTTAATTTTTATTTCGGTGAAAAACAAAACACCAAACGTTGTGTGAAACTCCATCTCCTAGGGAATTGGATTTGGAAGTCCACTGTTGTCTCGCTGATTAACGGCTTGTTCATGCGGGGTTCTCTATAAGCCACCCAGTGCACACAGGGTTTTATTTAGTTTCCATTTTGTTTTATTTAATATCAAAACTGAAGGCCACATTGCGAGATTAAAAAAAAATAAAAAAAAATAAGGGGTGAAAAAAGCATGATACAGCACCAGTGCCTTCCCTACTCTAGGACTGGCTTCCTGGTTCTGCAGTAGCAGAAAACAAAAGAGAGAGTTTTCACAGAAAAAGCCTTTTATAAAGGAAATGAAATTTCCTCCAAGCTAACAAATAACCACTTCTGGATCAATCAGTAAAATATTTTTTAAAATGGTCAGACTGTATATTTCTTTTCCGTGACAATGGTGTTGCCTTTGTTTTTAGGCAGATGCTGTACAGAAACAACAACATTGTGTTGTTATCTTGTGTAAAATAAAATACTCACTCGGTACACCCAGCCGGCCTCACGGTATCTGCCCGCCCGCAGCCCTGCCTGGGGTGCGGACAAGGAGGAGAAGGAGGAGGAGGAGGAGGAGTGGGACAGGGGAGCACTGGGGCAAGGGTCCCCCTCTGTCCAGAGCCGGGGTATCAGTGCCAAAGCTGGGAAAACTGCTGCCTTTCAGCAGCAGCGCTCAGGGCCAATACCTGGCCAGCTGCTCCCAGCTCGTGTGAAGCTTGGTTTGCTGCATGGGAACTGAATTTGTCGAGCTCCAGCGAGAGCGCTGGCAGCTCGCATGGCGGGGAGCAGCCCCGAGTGGAGCAGGTGGTGCAGGGGCTGTGTGCCGCTGCGGGAGGGCAGCAGCGGGCTCTGGAGCCGCTCGGGGAGCGCCGAGGGCCGGGGTGGTGCTGGCGATCTGGTCTGTTCTGGGCCTTTGGGGCCCGGCCCCTCTAAGCACTACAGTTTGCATCAGGCCTCGATGTAAAGACAAGCATATGGCAATAAGTGGCAACAGTTGAAACATGCACATTGTGAGGATGACAAATGTGCTGCTGCTGCTCTGCTCAGTCTGAAGAAAAAATTACAATTACTATTAATTAAACTCGTAAGGTCATTGTGTTTAAATCAAAGACAGCTTAACTGAGCAATTTCAGTGCATTCTCAGATGCTAAATACTGGTTTTAATATAGGCTTTGTGACCATTAAAGCGATACAATAGTTAAATTTTATACCCCCTGTGCTTGTGCTTGAAGGAAATACAACCCAAGCAGATGCTTGAAGATGTCCTGGCTCTACGCCAGCGCATCCATGCAGCAGGTCAGCCCTGGGGCTGTCGTGGAAAGGGGGCTTCTCCTCGTAGTCCTCTGGGACCCTGCTGCTGAGGTGCTACAGCTCTGCCCTGCGGCGTGCAAAACCTTCTGTGGGCCTTGGCTGCAGCGTGCCGCTCCCTGCTTTGGCTGTCCGGGAAGCGTGGATCCTGGGTGGGGGTGGTGTAAAGCACATGAAAAGAAGAGGCTGTTTCTTTTTTAGAAAGCCCTTTCTCTTCTTTGGAAGTGCAGAGACCAGAAAGGAAACGAAGCCTCAAAATTAGAATACCCGTTTCCTGCTGGAAAAGCTAAAAACATCCCTCCAAATTTCTCTGGAAGATCACGTTCTTCTAGAGGGGATGTATGCACATAAATTAGCTAGTAAAACTGTGCACCACCAGAGATAGTGATATATTTGTCAAAGTGATGGTAGTTTGAAAATGAAGGCATTGTCAAGGATGGGAAAAATGAGTACTTAAGTGCTCCATTGAGGAGCTGGATCTCTGCAGGCAGTACCTTCACTCTATGCTTGGGTAAGGAGACAGCTCTAAAGGTTTTCTGCTGAGGTGCTTGTTTTAATTGTGCGTTTTAAAAACATCAAATGAAAATGCTTTATATGTTGTCTAAAATGGGACGTGTGTCTAATGTTTTGTGAAGGTGCTAAAATATTAATAGCTTCTGGGGGCTTAGGGGGCTTTATTTTTATATTTTTAATTTTTTACTCTAAGGAATCGATTTTCTAAACACTGAAGCTGAGTATTCTGTCCACAGTGCATTTGTATAAGCAGCTTAGAAGGACCATATGTCACCGTGTTTGATTTAATTCTGCACTAATATTGCAGGAACAGGTAGACCTGGAAAGCTGAGGTTTCTTCTCATGCAGCTTTCTCTCTTCGTCAGAGACGAGTATCCACTGGGTATGCACTGTGCCACTGCCACTGTAGTAAATGTACAGCAGGACATTTCATTTTATTTGGGCTTTATTCCACAGAAAGCCATGCCAAGGAGGAAATTCTGTCCTTTCTGTTCTGCACAACCAGAGGCTGCCAACAGCTAGAGGCAGAAAAAGTGCTGAGATATTGCTTGATCAGAAGAATAACATTTACGTATGTTTGTTCAATGACGTTCTGGAAAATTTTCTAGTTCTTCGGAAACAAAATTGTGCGTTTAATGACTCCAAGCCAGGAGTAGTACCCTACTGTAGGTACTTGGTGCCGGCACGCTGGCAGGCCCTGGGAGCTCGGGGTGCTGGTGGTGTGCTGAGACTCACACGGGTCCGGTGTGCTGGGCCCTGCTCCTGGCTGAGCTCTGCCGGCCTGGGGCTGTGCAGGGGGTGTGCGGCACCGAAAGCAGCAGGCGGAACCGTGCTGCTCCGGGTACCACCTGGCCTGCAGGTCAGCTGCCTTTTAATGATGCTTCTTGAAAATAGGTTTTACTCCTACTAACATTTCTGGCACATACTTCCTCTTACATCTTTCTAAATAATACACTCGTAATCCCTTTTCCAGAGCATGGTTGTTCTGTTAAAGAGGTCTGGTACAAATAGTGTTTGGCTGGAGAAGCAGGGTTTTGTTGGGTAAAAGTTTGTTGTGTTAGCTTTTCTTTCTGTTCTGCTTTCTGCTTATGTTTTGGACATGTTCTTGACAGTGAATATATGGTACTGCTCAGCTCTGGGTGCAAATGTGGCTTTATTTCTGGCAACGTGTCCTGGTTTGCTTGAAGCCCCCCCCTCAGGCAGCCGTGCAGCCCTGCGGTAGATAACAAGGTGAACGGGGAGGCTGTGGCTCCCAGCTGGGTGCCTGGCAGAGGTCCGGCAGGCGGCCGGGGGCGCAGAGCCCCAGCAGGCGATGCCCGCGGAGGGCTGCGGGGGTCGTGCCTGCCCAGTGCCACCCTGCCCTGTGCTGCTGGTGCTGGCGGCCGCCACATGGCTGCAGGGACATGTCCCCTGGTCGTTGTGCAGATCGTGAGATCATGCTGGGGACAGTGGGAGGCAGTGTCAGGGCCCGTCCCCGCACACTCCCACGGCGCTGCTCTGCCAGCGTCCCCGTGGCCGTGCCTGGTGTGTGGTGCAGTGCCAGCGCCTGTCCCAGCGGGTCTCCCGCGGCTGGTGCTGCACCCAGCAGAGCTGCTGGAGGCTGGAGCTGTGCTCTACAGAGCAGAGCTGGTCGCATTTTCCCAGAGGGCTGCTGGTTGCTGCCTCGTGCTCGCACGTTGTGGTCCTGAGTAACCCGAGCCAGCTGCGCGCCTGCCAAGCAGCACAAGGCAGCTGATCGATGCCGAGCTCTGATGGGTGACAGTCCTGCAGGGCTGGCAGTCCGTGGGTCCTGCTGCAGCCTGCTGTCCCTGTGCCCACTGCTCACGTGTCCTTCAAAAAGCACAGCGTTGCTCTTCCTGCGTGTCCTGTAAAACCAGCACCCAGAGCCACAGCAGGCACTGTGCAGGGAGAGGCAGTGGGTTCTGCCCCCGGTGATTGATCCAACAAGCAAAAGTAATGGTCACGGTTGTTATCACTTACTATTGCTTCTCTTCTTGTTAATTGGGAGAAACTGGAACCTCAGAGGTACTGCTTGCAGAGTGGCAACATTTGTCAACCTCGCAATATCTCCAGAAAATTTACTGTCCTGTTCTTTGAAGGCACTGCTTGTAACAAGTGATGTTCTCTTGCTCTCCTAAAGCAACGATAACAACAGTACCAGAACGGCACAATGCCTTTCCCATGGTAACTTAGTAAGTAATTTTAAGGTAGGTCAAAGTTCTGGTTTTAAAAAACAAAACAAAACAAAACACAACACAGCAAAATCAATAGGGTCCTGCTTACTGAAGACACGTCTCCAGTCTTTTGCAAATGTCTTTCTGCACGCCTTCTGGTTCAGCACTGCCTGTGACACCAAAACGCTGATTGCCTCTGTAGCTGTGGGCTGTGGCAGCATCTCCTTTCCTCTGTGCCCATGTGCAAGTGTGCGCTTTTGTCACAGGTGTGGTGCACTGGGTGCGTACCATCATTTTAAAGGAAAATGGTCTTACTGCACACAGGAAAACTTTCCCTGTACACAGCTAATATTAACAGCTAGAGCCTAGCAGTGTTTTGCAGGGAAAGCCTCGTCCCCGTGGCAGTGGCTGTGTTACCTCTCCCACTGTGGGGTGCCCAGCCCCCCCTTGGGGCGGTGCTCCCGGTGCCCCCGGTAAGCAGCACCCCTCTGAGCCCGCGCCCCCTGCAAGTCCGTGGTGCTCACTGCTGCGCCTCCCCAGGGCTGCCGTGTCCCTTGGGGCACCGGGGCGGAGAGGGGACAGCAGCACTGACCGTCCCACGAGGGCTGCATTAGGCACGTGTGCTTTGGTGTCCGATGAAGTCAATGCCGCGAAGTGTGAAGAGCAAATGTGCCATATCCTGAGTTGCTCTTTGAGTGTGGCTGTGGCCTTGCTTTCACAGCAACGCAGGGGTCTGTGAAGCAAAAGTGTGCAGATTAGTGGGGCTGAAACTGAATGGGTTAAAGCATTACAACCTGGCATCAGTAATACAAGACCAAGGAAAGGCAAATCCTACTGATCTTGCTGATAGTATGCTTTTAATACAATTGATTTATTCACAAGAGCCAGGCGTGAAGGCTGCTGCTTTAGCAAGAAGGAAGCTTAGCTTGCAAGGAAAGAAACCAAAAAAGAAAAAAGCAAACATAGCAAATTGCTGGCTGCAGAGAGACCACGAGTTTGAAGCTTTGTCTCTGTGGCTTTTGTTGTGCTGGAACAAGCCCTGTCCCCCTCAGGCCGTTCAAAGTTGGTATTAAATTGATATCAACTTCCCAATTTATAGAAATTAATTGGTAACAATTGTTATCAATTGGAAAACTGGGAACAAGTCCGTGTGCCTACCTTGATGCCACAATGTGTGTCTCCCAGGGGAAGCCTGGTCAGTGCTGGGTGGCACCTCTGGAGGGGCTACCCCTTGCCCCAGCTCACAGAGCCCACAGGAGGGCGGCCACATGCTGGAGACAGGAGAGCAGAGGAGGGGATGCATTTCCCTGCTTTTTTCCCCCTGGTCTGTAGCTAGAGCAGCACAGGTCAGGAGTGTGTCCCTGGCACCACTGGCGCACTGGGAGCTGCTGCCCTCCTGCACGTGCAGCACGTGCGTGCCGGTGGGGCTGCCCGAGCCCGTGGGGGCTACTGGGGGCAGCTTTTAGCATGGGAATAGTCACAGCATGTCCCGGCCTGATGTGGAGCCTCACGGACACTCCTTCACTAAACTCCTGGCTTTGCCCTGAAGCTGCTTTCTGGGCTGGCTCAGCACAGCTGCCTAGCTGTCCAGGGCTGTGCCATGGGGGCCCATTTCCTCTGTCATGTTGAAGCTGCCCTTTAAGGGTGACTTCTGCTGGCGCTGGAGCCCTGTGAGACACCGGGTGAGCCCACAAGGCACAGCATTGCTGCGGCCGGGAGGAGCCACAGGGACACCTCGGAGCAGCTTTGGTCTCCCAGCATCACCGGGGATTTTGTGTGCAAGCCATGCCGTCTCTTCTGCACAGGAAATTTCACTGGGAGAGGACAATGAGAAGGAAGATGAAGGGTTCTGGCACCAGCCCTCTCCTCCCCCGTGCTTCTTTGGGTGGGATGGTGGTGGGCAGCACAACCTTCCTGCGGGGTCATTGGGCAGGGAGCTCCCCCGGCCCCGGTGCTTGGCTTCACGCAGCTGGGAGAGCTGTGACCCGCAGCAAGCCAAGGGTGGACTGAAAGCAGGGCGCCTGGCTGGCAGGAGGGTGCTGCAGCCTGGCGTTCCCGAAGGTAAGTGAGGCTGCGGGGCTGGCAGGCAGCGGGGCCGGAGCCCTGCCCCGCGCAGCAGTGGCCTCCCCGAGGAGCAGGGGTCCCTGTGCCGCCTGCTCTCCCTGCGGCGCACACGGGGCGGTTGCTCAGTGACGGGCACTTACAGACCTGCACGTTTTCCACACAGTGACATCTTCAATTGCATGTACACCTTGCAAGGGCCAGTGCTGGACACGTGCCCATCCACTGCTTTCTTTTGGTGTTTTCACTTTTCTGCAAACTTCTGAATCTATACCGAGAGCTGAAATCCCTGGTGTAGAAAAGGGCTTCGCCTCAGAGAAGGCAAAAGCCAATCTAGAAAATGGAAAATGCTCTGATTCTGGAACAATGGTCTTTACCTGGTATTTGCTTTGTGTGGGCGTTGTTTGTTCGTTCATTTGCCTTTTGCAGCAAGGGGCCAGCCAGCACTGCTGCTGCAGCCGGGCGAAAGGCCCGATCCTGCGCTTTGTCCCCTCACTGTCTCTGTTCTGTCTCTTTGCACAGAAGCTGACCCGAAGGATGCCTGCCCTCCTCCGCTCCCTGAGAATGTTGCCACCGACGTTTATACTCGGCAGAAAACAATACGATTCCATCGCAGTGAAGATTGATGTGTTGAACTGTGCTCACTCCCGTCAAAACTCTTACTTGAAGCTGCGGCCGAAGCCAAGAGGCCGTGGAGGTTGGCTGTGTCGGATAAACTTTCTTCCCCAGTTCACAGATTCCCCATCTCCCATCTGCCACATTAAGTCTAAATACCTTTTTTTCTGGTGTCTGAGGTTTTTATAAAACTAATGATGAAAAGTTTGGTGGCAACAGCTGCAGTACCGGTCATGTTAAATGTTGCCAGTGGTGAGTTCACAAACTGTAAACATGGTAGCTTATATCACCCTAACGAATAAATGTTTTACTACGACGGAGCTGGCATGTGGGTTGATTCGGAGGGCAGTGCCCGGGGCCGCGACACCTCCTGTGTGCGGGTGCTGCTGCCCCGTGCCCGTGGCCCCGAGCGCGGTGTGGGGCCGGTGCTGTGGTGCTGCCGGTGCCCGCGGTGCGGGTGGGACACTGCCCGTGCCTCTGCCCCCGGTCTCCTCGGGAAGAGCCACCTGGGTCTGGCCCACCCCGGGGCTGGGAGTGGGGAGGGGAGCCCCTCCTGCCCCTGGGCACCACCAAAACCCTGCCATGGCACCAGTGTCTCTCTCCTCTGGACAGGGCCCTGGCGGTGCGGCCGTGTTCAGGCGCCCCGTGCTCCTGCAGCACCAGCCGTGGGCGTGCTGCCATGGGCGTGCTGCCAGTCCTGTGTCAGGGCAGCCCTCGGGGGGCTGGGGACTGCGGGGGCTGCAGATGCCTGTGGCTGTGCCAGCCCCTTCGGCACGCTCTGGTCCAGCACAACACTGAGACTTTCCATCATGGCTTGCTTTTCAAACAAGAGGAAAGGTTTTACTTTTCTTCTTCCTTATCAAGAATTATTTATGGCTTCCAGATATAATTGTATCTTTAGCAAAAAATGCAGTGAATCAACCATAACTTCTAAAGAACAGCCAGTGTGTTGCCGGTGGGGCTGGCTGCATGGACGGTAGGTGCTGGTGCTGCCCAAGCACTGTGGCCCTGTCCCATCCCCGGAGCTCCCGGGGCTCCGTGGCAGGGACTGCTCCCAGGGACAGCTGCTGATGCCCTGTGCAGACGGCACACCATCCGAGGGGCTCACCTGGGCTTTGCAGCACCCACAGGGACAACCACATCTCCCTGGCTCAAGTGTGAGCTGACCTGGGAGCATCAGCAGCCGCTGGGCACCTGCTGAGGCTGCCTGGAGGTGGCAAAAGCACAGAAAGCACAGAAAGCACAGAGCCGGGCCGCGGAGCTGCACGGGGCGAGCGGCGGGGGCACAGGCTCACCCGGGCTGGCCGGGGCCTGGCACTCCAGGCTGAGTGTGTGCAGGAGGCATGGGGCTGGTCTGGCCCCGCAGACCCTGGGGATGAATGGTCAGGGCTTTGTCCAGTGCACTAGAATGCCAGATGGACATTTAAAGAGGAAAAATCAATTATGATCAGGAATTGGACTCAATGCTCTTACTTTCATGAAGCATGACTTAGGATCTTTCTGGCACTGCACATAGACTGGATTTTACTTGGATTATAATAACAGCACATATTGCTCTCCCCTTTCCTTACTGCATAGTGTAATTGGGTTTTGAATTCAGGAAAAGGATGAGCCCAAAATAAACTACTTTTCAAAAAAATGTTTGGTGGAATCCGAGTCCATGAAATCACCACAGCTCTGACTGCAGACCCCACTGACTTCCCTGGTGAAGTTAGAGGACGACTGGCCTTTCTCGGAGGAAGCAGATGACATCCAGGTCCGTGAAACAGCCAAGCAGCGTGAAACCATGATTCAGAGATGGGGCTATAAGAAGAAATGAGAGGTTGTTTCTTCCTTTTGACATTCTGCATTAGGCTGTGCAGCTGCTGAAACCTTATTAAACCAACAAGCTCCAAATTCTTCCTGCAAAGACCGCATCAGCTCTCAGGATTTCATTTCACATTAATACCATGTTATTACCCTCAGTCAATGGCTCCAATTTCAAGCTTTCACGCACATAGCAGAGCTGTTTTTCCCTTGCTGATTACCTTTTATGTCCTTTTAATTAATTGTCAAGGTAAGTTCCACCTGTCAGCTCAATGTTAGTTAGAAATCCAGATTTCACTGTGGTCAGATTTGCTGAAGTTGTGAATCAGATTTTGCAAAAAAACCCTGCAATATCTGAAGAGTAGAGCTGAGCTTGCCACCTGCACACTGTCATTAACAGTCCTGTTGGTGGGCAAGCAGTGGGGGACTGCTTTAGCTTGGATAGTTTAATAGCATTTCATCCATACATTAAGAGATTAGAGCAATATCAACAAGCAAAAATGACTTGTTAAAGAAAAACAGAATTTGGATACTTACTGGAGAATCATGCCAGTCTTCTCTGTTGATGAAGCTAGAGATAATTCTGGCCCACTAGCAGCATTTTCTTAGCCCCCGGTGGGTGCTGCACCAACCAACAATGCATGTGCCAGCATTGCCACCTCGGTGGCAGCAGCCCTCGGCCAGGTTCCGCCAGCTTGGGGCCGGGCAGCGCTCAGTGGGCAGCAGCTCGCCGCTACCCCTGGTGCTCACCGAAGTAGGTGAATGGATTAACACTGGGAAGTGCTTTTCTTAACAGGTTGAGGAAGCTCAGGACAACACTTCTGTAGGTGACAAGGAGGCAGTGGGAACCGGTGGAGAGAAAGACAGACACAGATGCAGCCCCCCAGGGCGCACCAGTGGTGGAGGCTGTGGGCAGCCCAGGTGCTGGCAGCATGACCAGCGGCACCTC
>NC_048897.1:54244283-54312299 GCF_011077185.1 Oxyura jamaicensis | reverse complement strand
ACCGTGACCAGCAGCACCTCCGTGTACACCGTGACCAGCAGCACCTCCGTGCACACCGTGACCAGCAGCACCTCCGTGCACATCCTGTGCTCTGGGTGTCCCAGGGAGAGGCTGCCGGGCTGTGCAGCCTGCCAGCTGCTGTCGCTCTTGTGGTCCTGTGCTGCACCAAGGGCAGCTATTTGGGAAATTTCTGATTAAACTTTGTTTTCACAGAAGTATGCAGACTTCCCATGATCTTGTTCTGTTTTGGTTGTGTCTTTTTTGTTTTGTTTTGTTTTGTTTTTCCAGTGGGAGAAAAATAAATGAAGAAAAAACTTGTTTTCAGAGAAAAATGAAACCCTCGAGCAGCCCATAGAGGATTGGTTCCTGGGAAGCGGGAAGCCCACATTTGACTAGATCTGCAGTGGGGATTTACATTTCCATTTTCCATATCTGATGCAAACATCACTCACTAACACTCCAGGCTGTAAACCCAAATTAGCACAGGCCTTTCTCCTCCTCTCCGCTGCTGGCAAGTGAGAATTGCCTTGTCGTGTGCTTTCTGCAACTGAGGGACACCGGGACGGCTCCTGTCCTGCTCAGCTGTGATGAAGCACTAAGGAGTTACTGATGAATGCCCTACTGCCCAGCAGGGAAGCCGGACCTGTGGCTGTTGTACCTGGGAATGCCTTCTCTTGCTGTTCCAGGAGAAGGAATTGCTGGAGTGCCCTTTCCCCATGCTTTAGAGAGGGAAGGAGGCTGTATCCTGCATGCAAAGTATTGGTCG
Source organism: Oxyura jamaicensis (assembly GCF_011077185.1). Classification (NCBI taxonomy): domain Eukaryota; kingdom Metazoa; phylum Chordata; class Aves; order Anseriformes; family Anatidae; genus Oxyura; species Oxyura jamaicensis. The sequence goes on along the minus strand of NC_048897.1, from coordinate 54,311,533 downwards.
AGCATCGCCCTGACCTCACAGCGCAAGGAGGACAGCAAGGAGACCAGTTCCTGTAGCGTCTTTCCCATTAGTAAGCAAGATCCCAGGCTATCCCAGCACACTGGTGACACCAGCACTTAAAGCCCATTCTCTGTAAGCCTCTGTTTGTCCTTTTGCTTTAATGAGAGTGTCGTCTTCACAAATCTCCAAAGCAGGCATACAGGTCTGAGGAGACGCACCCAGGCACTAGCCGTGGGTGTCGAGGATGCATTCTTAATATTAAACAAGACTGAGTTTAACAGACAGGTCAAACAACATGCCTGGGCTTTGTTTGTTTGTTTGTAAGTGTCCTTAAAGCTTCACCAGGCCATGGAGGCACTTCGGGCAGCCCTTCCAGGTTGTCCTTCCAGCACAGGATGGCCTGGCCCCAGCTCAGCAAGGACCCTGCTCCTCTGGGACGTTTCCATCTGGGCAGGTGGACATGCACCGTGCAGGATACGTGTGCTGCAAGCCTTCTGACTGCTACTCCAGCTCCGGGATTCCCAGGGTCACTTCCACAGAAATCTGAAATACTGCCCGGTTTTGTTCACATGTCCAGTGCCAGTGGATGGTGGATGTATGCCGTTTGCCTGGTGTGTGGAAAACAGCCAAAGAACCAGCTAAGTACTAGTTACTTTGATGCTAGTAAATATTTTCCTCCCTCACTGATTTGGAGAGTTTGTTTTGTGAGCTCTGCAGTTTGCTCCTTGTGCACCCTCACAAGCTGTCTGCGGCCTCAGTCCCTCACGGTGTGCGGGGACAAGCAGGCTGCCCCGGCTCCATTCCTCTGCTGCCTTCCCGTGCTGTCCCCAGCCCTGCAGCCCCCTGCGAGGGGCCCTGGGCTGAGTTCCTGTTCCTGCCAAGCACAGCACTGCTGACTGCTGTCACCCCAGGGCTGCTCTCCAGCAGAAAACCCACGAACAGAAGCCAACGGGAGAGAAGACGTGGTGGTGATGTGCTCCAGCCGCTGTTGCCAGAGCTCCTGGCACTCCTTACCCCCGGGGTCTCACCGTGAGGCCCCAGGACAGGACACGCTGTCCACGGGCCGCAGACAGACACCAGGCAGCTGCTGCCAGCCCCCAGCCCGCTCCCACCTCCTTGGATGGGGTCTGCGTGTGCCAAACTGCTGCAGGCGGTCCTGTGCGGGATATGTCATCTTCCTGAGGGGGGACACCATTTCCAGCTCCACGAGATGGACAGTGACAGATCAGAAATCCATCTTCATGAAAAAAAAGCCTAGTGGAAATTAAAGCAGTGGAAAGTAAGCATAGAAATGGTCCAACTGTTGGGATCAGGAGGACTGGGAATGCTGCCTGCACAGTCCTTTCCAATTGCAGAGAACAGCCTCACATAATCTTGCCAATAAATGAATCAGGCCCTGCCCAAAACCTAGTTAGGTCTCTTCTCTCTGCAAATCCTCCTGAGGGATCTTTCCAAGACATTTATCAGACATTTTTATTTGCTGACAACTTGCACCAGTTATTTTTTGCTAATATTGCCTCATAACACAGATTTTTTTTTCTACCCTAGGTATTTTCCTACCAGCATATCTGGATCAGGAGTCATACCTGTGTTTGTTTTGCTGTTCTCTCTTACTCCTTTGATCACCCTTGAAATCATTCCTGTTCCATTTCTTGTTCTCCTCTGAACTCTTGTTTCTTCACCATGAGAGTAGTATTTTGTACACTGGCCAAAAATGTGTATAGTCACACTGCCGCCACCACTTTGAGAGAGGTGGCACCAAGCCTTCCATCAGCACAGGGAAGCTGCGAGCACCTCAGAAGGTGGCTCCTTGGAGGAGCCCCCAGCGATGCAGCAGCACATACGTTACGGGGCGCAGGGTGCACGCCCTCGGCTGTCCGTGTGCCAGGGGCCGCGGGTGCAGGAAGGTGATGTGCCCTCCAGCTCCCGCCATGGCAGTTCTGAGGCCAGCGGAGAAACCCTTAATCCTTGAGCCACGGGCCACCTTTTAAGTTACTTCATGCTTTCTGAGAACTTTCTTCTATAAACCGTCTTATACACATGACGTTTGAGGTGGACTGGTTCAGCATTAACACAAGCCGATGGATGATGAATGTCAAATAGGCTCCCAAAGGGGCTGTAAGAGTCAGAAATGTGTGAGACAAGGAGGAAGTCAACACACTGTTGTCACCCGCCTTGATGCAGACATTTCACTGTAGACTAATGACCTCGCAACCCCTTTTTCCAGTTATATTAGAAATAACATAGTCCTTTGGAATTATTTCACATTATAATATCCATTGCTGTACCTATGCTCATGCTTTTAAATGACAGTAATTATACAGCTCTTAAACAGCCATTCTTTTCTAAGTAGTCTAATATTTGTCTTCATTATTTAGGAGTATTCATCCCTAAAAAATCGTCTGACCTTTAAAGTCCTAAAACCCGACTGAATTTTAAAATACATTGAGTCTAATCCGTGCCCGGACTGATCTCCTCCTGTCACTGTCTCAGAGGACAAATGTGATCGCAGTGGGTAATTCACTGCTGGCACCGTATCTTTCCTGAATGTGTGTGAGATAAACAGCTTCTTGGGTTTTAGCACTTTCTCCCTGGCCTCTGGGGGAAAGCCGTGGGAGAGGCAGGCATTGCGTGGTCCCGCGCTGTCTGGGAAAATGCTTACGGGGGCGGGGGGGGGGGGGGGGGAAAAAAAACAGGAGTGGGGGGGGCGGGACATGGGGTGAAACCTTCCCCTCTGTCCCAGGCCGTGGTGTGGGGCCCGGAGGGGCTGGGGGATCTCCTTCTGGAGGAAGAGAGATCTCTTCTCCTGGAGGTTTTGGGGAGCTGATGGAGTAATGCCCTGAGCAGCCTGGCCTGAGCCCACAGCTGACCTCGTGCAGAGCAGGGGCTGGGGAAGGACCCCGGGGCCCTGTCCCACCTGGTGACTGTGTCTGGGAGTCAGTGCAGGGCCACGGGGGTGGCCTGGACTAAAAGTAGCAGTTCTGCTGTTCCTTTTGTTCTCTGTTCATTTCACTTCAGTGTTTACCTCCCAGGATGTGAAGTCACACAAATCCCTGCAAACAAAGGGACTGAGCTGCCCTTGGGTAACAGCAGTTCCTGCACCTCGGGGGAGGCAGCAAAGGTTCCCTTTCCATCTTTTCCAAATGCGTATTGGGACACAGCAGGTACAATGTGAGGGCAACCCCAGGAGGACATGGACAAAGCAGGGAGCTCAGAGAGGCACTAGGTAAAGGTACGCAGTGCTGTTACGTCAGTCTGCTGCACTGCCTTGTGTCTGAATGAGCATTGGGAATCATGTTCTTCAGAGGAAAAAGCATTTTCAAAATGTGACCTCTTTTGTCCCGTGGAAAATGTTGTATTTGTTGGTGTATCAGCCCATTCTTATCCCTGGTCTCGTTTCAATCCCCTTTATCCACACAACGTATTTCAAATTTTCAGCTGGCAGTTTTGCAGTTTTCTTGAGTGGGCAAGCACACCACTAAGAGTTTTCTCACATTAGCTTGTCACCGTGCTTGGCCGTGACACCGCTTTGCAGCCTTTGTGGTGACCGTTCTGCAGCCTGCGCCCACAGCTCACTGTGAGAGGAGGTGACTGAAGGTGACTGCGACTGCCAGGTAACACCAGTGCACCCTTCTGTGCCATAACCCTGCACGGAAGCACCTCGGGCCTCTTTTTTCAGGGTCTTTGGCAAAGGTCTTTTTAAGACAAAGGACAGAAGCCACTGTCAGCAGCACGGGAGCCATGTGGACACAGGCGGCTGGGGCGATGCGAGGCCAGGAGCCGTCCCCAGGCTGCAGGGCACAGCGGGCAGGCTGGCACAGCCTGCACAAGTCCCTTGGAAGCCCTCTTCTAAGGTCCTGCCCAGGTGCTTTGTGTCCAAGCCGTCCACTAAAGGAAGTCCCCCGGCCACGCCTGCAGCAGGGGGCTCTGTCCCTCCCAGTGCTGCCTGCGGCCGTCCTCGTTTGAGATGCGGGTGGGGGGAGCACTGCATCCAGCTTCACTTCCAGCCTGCCGAGCACACCTGCCCCAGGCCCGGCCCTGCTGCAGGACGCAAACAGCTGGGGAGCCCCATGCCCACAGAGCACAGGGCCAGGCCGCCCCCTGGCAGGGGTCTGCTGTGCTGGTGGCGTTGCTGCCTCTTACCCGAGGGTTTCATGTCCTCTGATACAGAAAACAAGCAAATGGTGTGAGACAAAAATCTCTGCAAGCTGTCTGCAGAGACAGCTGGTCAAGGGAGTCAGGCTGTGGCCAAATCTCCACGTTCCTTGGTCAGCGGGTGCAAGGGCCCCGCGAGGGCGTGAAGCCAAGGCCTGGCATGGCGGCACACACAGTGCACGCAGGATATGCGGTGCGCCCTGCCCTGTCACCCCTGAGGGAGCGGGCCTACAGCCCCAGTGAGCAGACGTTACAGACACATTTTCACTGTAGGCTCAGGTGTGATGGGCGTCTTGTTTTAGGGTGAGGAAGCCCAGCACCAGCCAATGAGCGGTGCCTGTTGCAGCTGGAGAAATAAGGATAAAAGGAACCAGCTGTCTGACCTCCCAGCCTGCAGACCAGCCTACCATCTGGTATAAAGTCAGCTCTGCAGGGGTTTGGAAGGGGGGTAAGGGTGTTGTGTTGGAGTCTGTTTGTGAAGTTGGGCTCCTATCATCTACATTGTGGATGAAGATACTGAAAAGCACCAGCCTTGAGACAGACCCCTGAGGGACACCACTTGTCACCAGCCTCCATCTGGACATTGAGCCATTGACCACCGCTCTCTGGGTATAACCTTCAAGCCAAATCCTTACCCACCAAATGGTCCACCCTTTGAACTCACCTCTCTCCAATTTGGAGATCAGGGTGTCATGTGGGACAGTGTCAAAGGCCTTACCGAAGTCCAGGTAGATGACATTTGTTGGTCTTCCCTTGTCAACTGATGCAGTCACTCCATCAGAGAAGGCTACCAGCTTGGTCAGTTTGCCCTCAGTGAAGCCGTGCTGGCTGTCTTGGATCACCTCTTTGTCTTGCACGTGCCTTGACATTGCTTCCAGGAGGATCTATTCCATGATCTTCCCAGGCACCGAGGTGAGGCTCACTGGTCTGTAGCTCCTGGGTCCTCCTTTCCGCCTCTTTTAAAGATGGGAGTGATGTTTCCCTTTTTCCAGTCACCAGGAACCTCACCTGACTGCCAGGACTTTTCAAATAGGATGGAGAGGAGCATGGCAACTCCATCAGTCAACTCCCTCAGGGACTGATGGCAGCAGGACTCCCTGGAATCCCGGTGGTGCAGCACTGCTGGGTTTTTAGGGGGTTAATGGATCATGGGAAGCCACAGAGCCATTGCAGTGTGGCTTTGTGTGTTGGCATCAAGGCTTCTTTGTGCACGCACGTGGCTGTTTCAGATGTTTCACAGAACTGATAGCTGTTGTACAAGAACAGCTCAGCCTTCCAGGATTTTATCCTGAGGTTAGTTGGGCTCGGTTTCCCTGCTTGAAGGGTCGGTCTAAGTCTGCTTTGTTTTGCTACCAGTTAGCATTCAGTTCTAGAAGTAAAGGACTCCTGAAGCCTTCTGCTTTCCCTGGCCAACCAAACTCTGTTTGCAGTGTTCTTATAGCTGTAACAGAAGGGGAGCGAGGGATTTTTCTCCTGTGTCCTTGTTGGCTTTTACCCTCTGATCTCATACTGCTTTTCCACCTCTGTGGGTGGGGGATGGCAGTGCTATGGCTTGGGCTTGCTGGGATGGCGCAGCAGGGAAAAGGGTTCCAGGCTGGCAGATTTATTTCTTAGCTCTAGTCTAGGGGGGACAGATAATTCCTCTCACGTCTGCTGAATATGGGCTGCATCTAATCAGAAGTGCAATCACACACTTCTCGGTTCCTTCCAGGAAGCGTGCTGCTCTCCAGGGTGGGGTGCCCACGCCGTGTGCCCAGGTGTGCAGTGCTCTGTGTGCACAGCCCATGTGCTTCCTGCTGAAATCTGCAGCCCAGTCAGAGGGAAAGGAAGGCTTTTCCTGCAGGTATGTTATTTGTTATGCAGGTCACTGAAACCAGAGAAGCTTTATAATCGAATGTGAGCATCTAGCATTATCCAGGTTGAAGCCAACTGGATTAGTGGAATGCAAGCACTCAGAATAATGTTGATTTTTGTAATTACTTTAAAGAAAGTAACATTCTTAAAGGAAAAAAAAAAAAAAAGTGGTAGCTTTCTCAGAAAGATTCTTGCTTTGTAAGATCTAATCTGGGGTTCAGACTGACCTGACAGAGCCCTCTCACAGCAGTTCAATACAGCATGCTCCACGGTATCTTGCCAGCTGCATGCTGTGAAACTTTTGCAGTCATTAAATAGTGAAGATATTTGACGTACCACAATTACAGAGTCCTCTGGTGAATAACTGTGCTATAAAGCACAACTGTGAGGACTGCTATTTTAGAATATGCAGTGTTGTAGCTTCTGTTATTTGTGCTGGATAATATGGTGTGTAACTCTGCTGAATTTTGATGCATTTTAAATGGGGTTGAAATATATTTGTATTTTGCTGATGTAATAGAAAGATGAAGCGCACAGGTATCCTTTCTTTCCCTATTACTCCCTAACATTAAATGAATAAATAACTAGTCTAGTTTGTATGTGAAGATGCAGGTTATACTTCAAAGTGATACAGCAGGGTACAAATTGCACCCAACATCATGACATATTGCAATAAACTGAACCTAAAAAAATCCCTGCAATATAGAAGAGCTAAAACTGATTCTGGTTCTTTGTTGGAGATAGAGGCAGTGTTATTAAGTGTGCAGAGCTTCACCCAAGGGACAAGGGCCTGTGATGCTCCACCTCTGCGGAGGAGTAGATGCGTGCCTGGCTGTCCTGGCTGCCTGTGGCATTGGGTGAGTTCTCCTGGTCCCCTCCCGCAGTGTGTCAGCAGTTAGGAACAAACACTGTTGGGTGACACTGGAAGAACAACACATTGAGTGCTTTAGATGTAAGAAAGAGGAGTTCGTCAGATCAACAACAGGCTCAGTGCAGCAGTTAGCGGAGGTGCGGACAGTGCTGCACCAACAAAGTGCGCAGGTACAGCACTGGCCCCTCTCGGCTAATGCTGCCTGCTACGAAGGCTGTGACTTTTGTTTGTGGTGCCAAGAACTGATTGTGTGATAGGGTGCTGGGGAGGCTCCAAGGAGAAAGCTGTTACTGCTCGTTAGTGCTGCTGCACGAAGTGCCTGGATCTGCTGGGCACGTGCAGCATCGGCCCAGTGCCGTGTGGGGATGCGGCCAAGGATGTGCCTGTGACCAGAGGGCAACACAATTGATACCGGCGCTGTGCATGCTATCTCTAGGGCAAAGGCTGGCTGGAAACACGCAGAGGAGGGGGGCAGTGGGGCAGGCAGTGTCTCTGAAGAGACCTCCTGGTTCTCTGCTGCTTGCTGCTGGTGGCAGAGGCTGTAGGTAATGGCAGGTCACCTGTCCTGTTCTAGTGCTTACCAGTCAAAGATTTGAAATGTAGATCTTAAAGTAAGATCTTCTAAAATGTGGTGCAGGTGAGGAGCTGAAGGTCTTCTTTTGCAATAATGGGTTATTGTTTTTGGTGCAGTTTGGCTCCATAGTTGTACCTTGCGAACTTCATCTCCAAATACGTCAGAACACAAGTTATCTGTATTTTTGACACTGAAGGGAGAACTTGGTAAATGGAAACATTCAGAAATAGTCACTTAGAAGAGAATAGTTTCCCTATTGCTTTTTTGTTGCTGTGAAGGTTCAGTACAAATCACCCTGGACAAGTCACGGCTCTGGTGCCTGGCATTACAATTTAAAATTACCAGAAATGCAAGTATGGGTTAATCTAGATTATCAAACATAGACCTTTTAAAATCAAAATAAATGTGTTTATATCTTCCTAAGGTCTAGAATACAAATAAGTATATTACAAAAAAACTAACGGTCTTTAGCTTGGCCTCCCAGACAAGCATTTTTTTCAGCTTATGAACTAATTACTGGAAAAAGCGTTAGTACAAGCTACTGGTGTTTAAACTGGTCAATAGCACAGGTATGTGAGGGGTGTGTGACAGAAGCAGGGAGCATATGGCAACGTGGCTCATCCATCTAGCTCTGAACTTCCATTGCTGTTCCCGTGGGACTAGTGTGCTGGGTGAGCATGGGCAGGCCCTGAGGGCTGGCGGCTCGCTCACCCAGGGCACGGCTAGCTTAACGTGGCTGCTGGCGTGCTCCTCACTGCGGCAAGCCCCTGGGCTGCTGGCAGCTGGGGGAGGTAGGTAGGATCAAAACACATTCTTCTGTCAGTTTTTCTTCCTTAGCCTTTGGCGCCCGTCACAGGTGGGTGCTCTGTCATGCTGGGTCTTTCTCCTCCAGCTGCCGAATGTGACCAGGTTCATCCCGTGGGCCGCTGGGTTCCGCATCCCGCCTGGGTGAGGGGAGAGCAGGAGCTGAGCTGGGGGAGCCTGAGAGCTGCTGGGCTTCTTCAGGTCTGCATGGGTCGTGGCACCAAGCCTGATGGGTGCAGCTCAGGAAGTGCCTGGACAAGGAATGCTCTCCGTTTGATTCCTGTGTGGAGCCTGGAGTTGGACTCCATGGTCCCTGGGGGTCTCTTCCAACATGGGATATTCTGATTCTAGTTCTCTGAGGTCTGGGAGATGTGATGGTGTATGTGCCTCTGTGCTGTGTGCTCTGGAAACAGCAAGCCCCACTGCTTGGCCAGGCTACCTTGATCCAGGCAGCAAGCTGAAAGAAATGGCAAGAGCGAGCATACACACGGACACCTCCTCTCCGTGCAGCAGCTGACTGGGCTTTATGCAGACATACTGACTCAGATTTCCTTTCTTCTGCCCACACAGCAGCAAAATCTTGACCTTCTGAGTGTGGGGGAGGGCTCGGGCAGGATTGTCCCCTCTGACTGCTGCTGGTCCTGGCACAGCCAGCACATCTTGTTCACTTGTGTTGGGTGAGTTACACGCCTTGTTCTGCTTTGCTCTTTCTGCATTTTTTTGTCATGAAAACCCATCCCGCTGCTAGGTATGTTCTACCCTCACCTAAGTAAACAGCAGCAGAAGCTGATGTTGCATGGTGGCAGATGGAGTTTATGAAATGCTGTCTCTGTTTGCATGGTGCGGGGCAAATATTGCCCGCAGCTCTTGGTCCATGGGGGTGGAAGTGCGAGCTCAGCACTGGGGCAGACACTTGCTCCTGTGACTCGCCCAGGACAGGACACACGCAGCACCTCACCTACAAGTGCCACGAAGGGCTTTACAGGGGCCCTTACCTGTTCAGTGTTCTCGATACCGTGCTCTGTGCTACAGCAAACGCTGTGAGGAGTGGGGGAGCCTGGAGGTGCAGAAAGGCCTCTGGCTGCCCACCCGGCTCCTGACTCCTGGGAAGAAGCAGCCCCAGCTTCAGGGCTGGGAGCTGCAGGAGGCCCTAGGGGCCACATCCAGCACTGGTACTGCCCTGTGGGGCCTGGGCTGTGCCAGCAGTGGCTTGGCAAAAGGAATGGCTCTCAATGTATTTGGGCAATGTCCCTATGCCGGGTGGGTCAAAATGGAATCGCGTGGCATGGGAGGCAGACTTGCAGAAGAGGGGGTTGCATGTGTGCTTAGGTAAAGGGTTTGCCTTTATCTTTTCCTTGCTCTTTCTGACCACAGGTCTCGCTGCTCTAACACAAAGTGATTCTGTGCAGGCTCAGCACTCAGCCCATAAGCAGAAATGAAATGCCAGATCTGAAGCCTTTTGGAACACAGCCCCACTCCCCATATTCTGTCTGTACAGTCCTGTCTGAGAACACCACCGCCTGGCGCAGCTCAGGCGCGGCGGCAGCAGGATGGGGCTGGGTGCAGGGCTGCCTTCCCCTGGCCGTGCCGAGCCGGCCATTCCGCAGCCCGACACCCGCACGCAGCCCTCCTGCCCGGCCGGTGCTCGGCCGTGGAGCAGCAGCGAGAGCAGAGCGCTATTTTTACGTCTCGTTCGCCTTTCGTGACGGCGCAGATGCTGGTTGGGATGGGAGCGTTCACACGGCTCAGCCCACGCGGAGGTATTTTTGTGCTGGAGGAACGTGGGGGCTTTGCTGCTGCTTTCCCAGAGTACTGACAGCGGCTGGCACAACACAGCCCTTCGCCTCCGGGGCAAGGCTCCGTGGAGGCAAGCCCTGCCCTTGTCTGGCAGCATCCAGCCGCTTGCTGGATGCTCAGCTGCTGCCCTTGCGTTACGCAGTGGTCAATATCCAGGTCTCGTGCCCTGCGGTGGGGTGAGCGGTCCTGGACAGGGCTGGCAGCAATCAGACAGTTCTGCATCCCTTCCTAACGAGGGGGACCCCCCGACACACAACTGGCACCAGCAAAACTGTACAAAAAGCCCTGGAGTGTGTGCCAGGGTTATGATAGGGAAAAGAAGGGATGACGGATTTCTAGGAGTTGTTTGTGAAAGCTTTGCCAGATTCCTAGATGGAGTGTCTCTGATCCAGACAAACAGCGCTGCAGAGCTAAAGACACCTGAGCAGAGTGGGGTTTGCATGCTGCTGGGGATGATGAGGACGTGCAGGTCTATTGCTGGGTCCCTGCACGCAGCAGGGTGAGGGTACAGCCCACCGGCCCTTCAGGCTCACAGTATGCACGGATTTCTTCCCCTCCTGGAGGGCTGCAGGGCCTTCTCCTCGGGCTGCTGCTCTGGCTGCTGTGCCTCCCCTGGAGAGGTGCGGGGCAGGCGTGGGGTGGTCAGCAGGCTGCGGAGGGTGGCGTGTCTCAGGAAAGAGCGAGGGATTGGATTTGATGCTTGGGTTACACACCACCCAGAAGTGACATCTTGGGACACAGAGCTTTGAAATATGGTAATGCCCTTACAAAATACAACAAAAACCCACTGAGAATCAGAAAGGAAAGGAAATGTCTGCCTTGTGTCTATGATGGGTAGGGAAACAAAGAGTGGGTGTGCAGAGCCAGTGTCTGGAGCAGAACCGGGAACTGCCTGAGGTGGTAGGGCATGGGCAGCTTTTCTGGAGGGCTGCAGGTCCAGCTGGGCTGGGGATTCAGCAGCTGCCTCTGAGGCCATCTGCTGCTAGTCTGTCCTTCCGTGGTAAGAAAAGTACTCCTAAACGGAAATCTAATTCTGGAAGGAAACAGAACGAACCAAGGGACTCTCCTGCTCTCTCCATGAACCTGTTGCTCTTGTCTTTGCTGTTATTAAGCAGCGTTTCTGCACAGCATGCAGAGTGAGAAGTGAGTCAGTGGATGAAGTCTCTGATCCCGCTGTGCCACCTACAAAGTTCCCTAGAGGTGTCTTGAGTCACGCTAGCAATCCCTTCTGAAGTAAGTATGGAAAGGAGGAGTTCAGCCACTGAGACAATTGGTGGTTTTCTTTAGAAGGCAAATTTACACAAGTAGGCACTTACAGACTGGTAAAACAAGAAACCCACTGCCGAATAATCCTGTTAGTGAATGTGTACAGAGCACACATTACCCTTGGTGAAAAGCTTTCCTTCTGTTTGACAGTTCCAACCACAGTATGTCACCTTGGGATTGTTTAGAAGATGCTGACAGTGACATAAGGAAACAGTTTTACAAAAACAGGGTGTGAGATCTCGGGCCCCCTTTTAAGCATAATTGAAGCATCGCTGATGATAATACGAGTGCCGGTGATGTTCTACCGGTAAACTTTCTGGGAGAGAAGTCATAACCACTTGGCCGGTTCTGACCTGGGTGACTTTTCCAGTTTAAAGGTTGTTGGGGCTACGGGGTCGTTCAGGCACACTGAGGAGTTGGTTTGTGGTGTGGCAGAGCAGCACCAAGCTGTGCACACACAGGAGCTTCGTGTCTCACTTGCCCATGTGTGCAGGAGCCTATGAACCAGCGTTCATTCACTGTGCTTTGCCTGTTCCTCGGCTGCTGTTCAGGAAGTGTCTGTTCCACTTGGGAAATATTTGCCATCATCTTAATCATTCTTTCTATTTGGTTCTTATGTCAATAACGACTGAGGAGCAAAATTAAGCATCCTTAATAGGCTCTTGTGGGGATCTTATCAAAAGCCATTTACAGTTCTTCACTTTCCTTCTGCTTTAGATAAAGTGTATTTGTAGCATAAAACAATGCCAGTGGCTGTCACGGTACGTGCTTGTTGCCCTTCACAGCAAGGCTGGGCGCTGCGCAGTGCGTGCAGGCAGCAGGGAGTGCCCGGCGGGAGCTCCGTCGCGGTGGCTTCCTTCCGCACGCCTCAGCACGGCGTTACCAGGACGTCTGTTTTAGCAGGCCCTCTGCCTGCTGGTGAGGAGCGTTCCCTGGAGGCTCCCTGTCTCTGCGGCCCGTGGGAAGCACCCTCCAGCTCCGGCAGCGCCCGGGCTCAGCGCCGTCCGTCTGCCTGCACACCTGGCCCCGCAGTGGGGCTGTGTCCGTGCTGTGCCCCCAGCAGGAGCCGGGCCGCCCAGGTGGGGGGCTCTGTGGAAGCCCACACCTGGGGCAGAGCAGGGCACAGCACTCGGCGGTGTCTTCAGAAAAGTAAAATCGATGTCACTGGGGGAACCGAGCAGAGCTGATGGGAGATGTGTAGCAGATTGTATGCTGGGATTTTTTAATGTGGAGCTAGGGCTGGAACGAGGTTTTCTGCTTTTCTGGTAGCTTCCATCCCTGCGTGGTAGAATAGCCAAGTCCAGTCCACCCTTGGTCCAGGCAAATGCATGTCAGTTTTCAAACACGGACTGATGCTTCAAGGGGCAGGGCGTGGTGTTGGATAATCGGCAGCACTCTGGTAGTAGAGCTTTTATGTGAAATGTGTGGTTCCAATCTCCCCTGATGGTTGGGGAATACCACTTTGCATACTGCTGAGTAGCTCGATGCTTTGGTTAAGACAAGTGAGCCACCTGATGTGGTGAGAGGGCGACCTCAGTGCTGCTCCTGTCATCCTGCTCAAGTCCAACCCGAGAAAACAGAGCGTCTCAGCTGGCCTAATGGGTGGTGGGGAGGGCCGGCCGTGCCAGGTGACTGCTTTGCAGCACGTGCCGAGCCTGCCCCCAGCAAGCTGCTTCTGAGACGTGCAGTGCTCCCACGCACCCGATGGAGAAGGGTTAATGTGCAGGACCACCACCACAGCAGGAGCCCCTGCTACCCACCCCTGCAGGCTAACCTGCTGCTCTCTGCCTACGGGCTTCAGAATGAGCCTCTGGAGACAGCCTGCAGACCAAGCCAGGGTTTCTCGCTTGGTCCTTTTTTACTGATAATTGCCATTAAATAGGCTACCACTCATCCTGCTGCTATTCATACCAAGCCTTTCTCCCTTCTCCCCAGCTGTGAACCTGTTTGAAGCAATAACTGTATTTAAGAAATAATAGAGTAAGCGGGAGGAACTGGTGTTTCTGCTCTTCCAGATTATCTGTATGGTGAATAAACTATTTGATGTGAAAAAAAATAAATTGTCATCTTTAGCAGCTCCCTCTTTCAATCCCCCTCCCCGTCTCCTCCCTTTCCCCCAGATCATTTAGTTTTTCTTATCTGGTATATCGTCCTCTGCTTTAAATGGGTCTTAGCATTATTCATCTTTGAACCCTATTCAGAATCAATGAGGCAGTGGAAAAAATGGAGATTTACATAAGAAGCAGTTTGTGTATTTTAGCAAGGGTCCTTGGAGCCTTCCCTTGACAATGATACAAGTTATTTCAAAAGCAGGGTAACTAGCTCATTTGTATTTTGTTTTAAAAGAATCTGCTTTCTTCCACTCCCTTTGTAGGCTGGAGCCTTGAGTTCAGCTCTCTGAGGTTTCACACTGTTGCTCTCGCTGATACCAAAGTCATTGCGAATACATGTTTCCCATCAATATGTGTTAAGCAAATAAATCACCACTGCAGTGCTTTTACATGTGCAGGCTTTTGACTTCGGTGCCTCGACTAAGCTAAAGCGAGATTTCCCCCAGCACGGCCTCTGATAGGAGACTCGAGCTTGGCAAAAATGGTGATGGATGGGAGAGACAAATCACTGTGGGTGTTTTGTCCTCTGTACTCCTAGCGTCCCGTGCAGCCCCTGCAGGCCTCTGGCTGGGAGCCGGGGGTGCTGGCCAACACGCGATGGAGGTTTGCAGTGCGTGACAAGGAGGGCAGGGGCCAGGAAGAGGCAGCGGGGGGCTCAGGTTGCCTGGTCTGAACAACAGGGGCTGGAAGAGAGGCAGCTGTGCCTGCCGGGTTGTGTGAGACGCCTGGCCCGCACCATGCTTCAGGTACCTCGAAGGAGGCTGTCGCGAGGTGGGGGTTGGTCTGTTCTCCCACGTGCCTGGTGACAGGACGAGGGGGAATGGCTAAAGTTGCACCAGGGGAGGTTTAGGTTGGATATTAGGAAGAACTTCTTTACTGAACGGGTTGTTAGTCACTGGAATGGGCTGCCCAGGGAAGGGATTGAGTCCCCATCCCTGGAGGTCTTTAAAAGACGTTTAGATGTAGAGCTTAGGGATATGGTTTAGTGGAGGACTTGTTAGCATTAGGTCAGAGGTTGGACTCGGTGATCTTGAAGATCTCTTCCAACCTAGACTATTCTGTGATTCTATGCTCGGCCAGGGCTCATGCCACTACCACCGTGTGCCTGACCTGCTGCCAGCACCGCCAGGTCCTGGCCGGCCCCATCAGCCGCAGGGACCAGCCTGCTTACAGCCAGGTGAGCAGGTACTTTGCTGTAAAAGCTAAGAATGCTGTGTCCCTTAACTGCCCCCGAGTAACCTTTGAATAAAAATGTTTCCCGACCTTTGGAGGGGTGAAAAAAACAGAGGCAAGCAAATGTATCTGTGTGACATCTGAGAAAGTCACAAATCCAAGCTGGAACAGAAAATAACTTAGTTATCCCTTTGGAGTTATTCTGGAGAAGAAAAAACACTGAATACAAAATTTACATCTGGTTGGTTTGCTACCAACACTGCTATACCACACAAATTTCTTAAAGGACAAAAGTTTACATTTATACGCTCAGTCTGAGCTCCTGGGCAGCTCCCGGCTGGGCGTGTAGCTGGCAGAGGGCCTCGAAGGGGTTCCTCTGAGCCACTGCTCCAAGGCTTTGCTTTGGGTACAACAAGCCAGCATGCACAGGACGTGTTCTTTGAAATGCTGCTGCCAAAGCAGTTGGGCCAAGATTCTGAGTATATTGTGATGAGAAGAGTATTGAATCAAAGAAAATTCTTAATTGGCCCAACAATTAGCTGTATGCGTAAGATAAAACACTGCAGTCTGAAGTGGCAATGTGAGCCTTATAATAACCTGGCTGGTTATTTTAAACACCACATGCCATTAATGGTGAATAAATCCCAGCAGGCTGTGTGCTGGCTAATGCCCACAAGTTACCATGCCAGCCTTTACCTGGCCCTTCCTGAGCCCTGAGCCTGTTTGCACTGGGTGTTTGCTCATTTCTGCGTGGCGATGGAGGACAAGGACAAGTGCTCAGTGCTGAGCTGAGGCTGGGGAGAGCAGCAGCCTGGCAGCTCCTGCACGCACGCTCCTGGGACCAGGGCGCATGCCCGGAGCCGCAGGGCCAATTATATCAGGCATGGTTATTCCGAAGGAACAGACTGACCGGAGGGATGAAAAGCATCTTTCCTCCACCACTGGCTGCACACAGCTGGTCCTGTGTGGGTCATGGGTCTGGTTCCAGCAAAACCGTGTTGGAAAGGAGGTGCGTGCTCTGGGTCCTGGGTACCCTCCTGCCTCTCTGGTCGCCTTTCTTCCCCAGATATATTTCCTCAGTATTTTTTAATGGCTTTTCCTGACATTTTTCTTCATAAAAATAACTAACCAATCTCTCATTAGTTTTAAATTTGCTGTTGCTAGAGTAGAGCTGTGGGCTCTGTACTGACAAGTCGGTGCGGTCTCAGCCTTGCATGGGCTTTCCATGGTGCAAGATGACGAGCTTGTTTTTGGTGGGACAGCGACTGTCTGACGGTTAGGTGGCCGCTGCCTGAATTTGCTTTGGCTTTAGCTTAACTTGCTTTTTGTTAATTACTTGCGAGTGCTATCAAGGAGCTCTGCCAGGCAGGGTCAGCATCTGCGACCCTGCAGAGAGTGGCAATGGGAAGTGGCTGCCCAGGGGTGCCAGCGGCCCTGGGTCCCGTGGGCCAGGGCAGGGGCACAGCCAGGCACGGGGGAGCTCCCTGCTGCACGAGCACCGGGGAGCTCACCTAGCAAGAATTTAGCTGTATTTTTAACAATTTTAAAAAATAATAGATAATTTGGAACGTAGGTGTTAGTGCTGTTGTAGCTGGCCTAATAATAACTGGTTCTCATATTTCGATTATGCTGGTAAAACATTAATTAGACCAGCAATAAATTCTTGGCATCTTGGATGTGCGCTCCTGTTTGCCTGTAACAAGATTTTGAGTATAACAAATGAAGTGCATATATTTTTATGGCAAGCCATAACACTTCCTCTGAGGTATCTTAGGTTTCATTGGATGATTCCAACTAATTGTCCTTGAATTCATTACAGAGAAAACTCTCAGCTGTCATTTGAAATGACTGAGATTTTTAGACATGGAAAATGACTGTTCAGTGGAGATAATCTGCCAGAATTTCTTATTGCAAAGTCCTGTGTTTAATATCTTGGCATTCCTCCTTTGTTTCTTCTAATGTAAGGCAATAGTTATCATTACTGTGTCATCTGCCTGGAGTGGGGCTTGTCTTCAGCAGTTCTCTTGGTAGAAAAGTAACTCCTTATTTCCTAATTGCTGGATTAATGTTTTGAGCTCAGGAAGTTAAACAGTGGCAGGATGAGACAGTCATGCAGGGACAAGGCACAATGAGACAGCTGCAGAGCCGTGCTGCCACAGTACTCTGATAAGGGAGAAGAACGTATCATTTCCATTGGCAATTATGTTGAATCCATAGTAGCTTTGCTTCGTATTTGCAATCCATTCACCAGGATTATTTTGCAATCATATGAAAGCAATCATGTTTACATGCTTATACACACATGGAATACCTAAACATAGAAAATGAGATTTACAGAGCCCAGTGTGACAGTTGGACTTTCTACTGGGGGCATACTTGTTCACCGAATTTCCTTCCCTCCCCACCGCCTTGTTGGCATTTCAGTGAAGAAAGGATTTAAAATACAGGAAATGTTAAGGATATGAAGAATCATTCTCACAATCTGATCTGATTTATGTTAACTTGTGTAAAACTACGAGTTTAGGAAAACTGTCGTTTGAGGTTTTCTTTTGTTCTTTTTTTTTTTTTTTTGAAGACTTTTTGATAGTAAAACAGATGCAAAGTAAAGTACATACGAGGAACAGACGCAGTCACAGAACTGATGTTTTGCAAATCCTTTACAACTTTCCACTCATATTGATGTAAAACCTGTGATCAGACTGCATCAAACTGCTTGACATATGGATCTGTGCAGTTTGTATCTGTCAAGAGCAGAAGAGACAGCACGGTGAGTCAAACACGGTGGGATCTGAGAAACAACAGAGTTCTGGTTCCAAGTAGAATGAGAGCTAATACATTTAAATGGGGACAAAACTCGTGTCCACGTTATGCTTCCCAGCAGTCACAGCAGTGGGCATAAAGCCTCAAAGAAGCTGGGATGGGATCAGTCTGGGAATACTTGCTTCTCACCCAGCGCTTTGCTTACTGACTCCCCTGCCGAACAAGTGCAGGGCCAGGCTGCAGAGGGTTCCCCAGCTGCCAGGGGAGGTGATGAGAGCTCCTGTGTCTGTCCTGGATCCTTCCTGCCTCACACACACAAAGGCTCAGCCCATGGGCTTGCTGCACAACGTGCTGCTCTCCTCACGCACCTGCTCTCAGTCTGCTGCTGTGCACCTGAGGCTGGTGCTGCCTCCAGCACGAGCGAGGGGAGCGGGCAGATGAGCGGCAAGATGCAAGCCTGCATGTGGCGAGTCCCCTCGCTCTCCTTTCTCCACTGCTCCAGCACTGCAGCGTGCCAGGAGGTGGCTCCCCATTGCACCCTGACCCATTGCACCCTAACCCCAGCCCCCAGCATCCCACAGTGCCCTCATGCACTGGCCGGGGCACCTGGAGACGTGCGCTCACCCGGCCAAATCTGCATTCCAGCTCGGGCAAAGCACTGGTTTCTCGCAAATAGCTGCTCTCTGATGGTAGATCCCAAATTTTACAACACCATGCCAGGTTTATCCTGTGCTGCCAGAACTGCAGTTAACTGCAGAGACTCCCCGGCCTCTGTGCTCATGGAAAACCCTTGTTCATCTTCAGACGCTGCTATGCAGACATGCAATGGGACACCTGCTTTGCAGAAATTGAACCTGAAGTTGCATTTGTATACGTTTATTCAAAATCTTTCTGTGTGGTTTAAAGACTAAAAAATAACTGCTTTTCATTCAGATGCCTGACATTGCATCTGTACATTTTGTGCCAGCATCTCGTTGCTGTTAGCACAGGGAAGCTGGCCGGAGCTGCAGAGGTGTGTTGGCACGTGTGTCGCTGTGCGGGTGTGGGCTCCTCGCTGGAGGCAGCGTGTTGTGGCTGGGGGGGAACAAACACAGCCCCCGGGGGGTCAAGCTGGGGAGGAGAGCAAGGGTCCTGTAGGGCTGGATAGTGGCAGGGCGCGGGGCTGCCTGCCTGGGGCCATGTGGTGGGGGCCCAGGGGGCAGGAGAAGGCTTTGGAGAGCTCAAGTGTCCAGGGTGACCCTAGTGCTGCTAAAGCTGCTGATGTGGTGGGCAGTGGCTGACAGCAGAAGCTCTGAGGTTTGTTCCTTGCTGACTGGAGCTCCACGAGCCGTATGATGATGTCAGGACCAGAAATACTTTAGTGAGTTTAGTTAGCTCATTATGGGAAATCTCACAGGGATTTTACTTAATTCCTTGAGAGAAATGTTGCACCTCCATATACTTCTGTTATTTTATAAGTTTTATTTTTATTTACCTTTTTCATTGAAGAAACAAGTCTTTTCCCAGCTCAGGAGGGTGCTTGGTGCAAGCTGTTTGAGGTGCCCCTGTGCGGAGCAGCTGGAAGGAGCAGACCTGCGGCGGAGCCAGGCCGGGAACAGGCTGTGCAGTGTGAGCTGCAGGTACCCAAGCATGCCTCCTGCCAGGGACTGTAGCTCAGCTGACAGCTGATGTATTCTTATTAATTTGCTAATGCCACAGGAGAGACTCATTAATTGCATTGAGAACTGATAGGCAATGGCTGGGACTTGTTATGATTATCTGGAAATGATGCTGTACAAGCTGACATGACTTAAAAAAAAAAAAAAAAAAGATCCTGGCAGTTGTCCTTTATACACGTGTCACCCCCGCTGTCAGCTCCATCCATGTTCCAGTCTGGCCGGGGGATCCAGCGGCAGCTTGTTGCTTGATATTGCTGTGAATCTTCTAATGCCCGGGGGCAAAAGCTGAGTGTTCCTCTAAAGGGAAAGTGCTGACAGTGCATTCTGCATATATCTGGTGCAAACTGACATTGTGTCTTTGGCCTTGTACCTTTGAGCATAGCTTGGCCAGAACTGGGGGAGGCTGAGGCAGAGAAATGACTGAGGCACGGGGAAGCAGTGTCTGGGGGGTGCTGCTGGCACACAGCTGCTCTGAACGCCCTTCTGCCGATTCCCTGGCTGTGCTGGGCTGTGTGACCTTTCCAGTGAAAGAAAATTCAGTGCTGAAGTATTTTATTTCTTTAAAGGGGAGCATGTAATATTTATAACATTCACAGTAAAATTAAAATACGTGAAACAGACATTGCCCTGCAGGTGTCTTCGGGCATATGGAGAACAGAGCTAGCAAAAATGATTTATTTTCAGATATAATGTAAAATAAACTTTCTTAATTTTCGGATATGTATTAGCTAAAGCACAGGTGAAACAATAATAAATCAGCAATTTAAAATATTTCTGCCCACTTTTGGCAACACTGGATCTGTGATTCAGTGCTGTTAAGGCCATTTGGCAGGTTCATGCGAGAATAATATTTGGAAAAATGTGACTTTAATAATCCTGTGAGTGAAGGGAAGGATCAATTTCTGTGTTTTTAAGATTAGTAAGAAGAGACAGATTGTCCGGTACAAAATAAAGGAAAGGAAAGAAAAGAAAATCACCTGTGCCTAGTGCAGTGCCATTACAAAGAAGCAGCCTCCAAGCTCAGTGTATCTGTATACAGGAACCTGGTCTCCAGCTGACTCGTAAATGAGGCACTCTCCTCAGTGAATGCACTTTCAGAGAAAGCCCAGTGTTGGATTGCTTTTCATATAAACGTTTCAGCAGAGGAGACCCCAGAGTGCTGCTCTGAAGCTGTGGCTTGCATTTCAAGTGTATGTACAGAAACACATCTTCCTTTCTTTCTTGGAAAAGCATCCAGACACAACTATTAACATAATGATACAGCATAACAGCTGTGATGCACAGACACCCATACTGGAGTGTTTCTTACAAATAACTGATTTACCGGGGCCTTGGCATAGCACATTGCACAGACAGGGAATGAAACCTCTGCTTGGCCTTGTCCTTTCTGTTCTGGAGGCCCTTGCTAACATGGATAGGGCTTCCCTTTTCCATTGAAAAACTACATTTTTCCCAGCTCTGGGCTCGTCCCTGTTACCCTAACGGTACTGGGGAGAATGGCTGCATCCCCTCCATGAATAACTCACAGTGATATCACCAGCTCTGTTCCCTCTGACTTTGTCTTTGCCTCAGGACTGGTCTCACTGCACTGGCCACACAAGCGTCTCTTTTCAGACCAGTGAACCTCTTCTCATGCTGCAGATGTTCACCCTCTCTCACATTTGTCTCACCCTCTCAACACATTTTGGTGTTCACCCTCTCTGCAGGGATGTGTGCTGCCTACAGCCTTCTCAGAGCCCCTGGCCTCCCTGCACTGCCACAAGTGCTGTGAGATTGTGGGA
Source organism: Oxyura jamaicensis (assembly GCF_011077185.1). Lineage (NCBI taxonomy): Eukaryota > Metazoa > Chordata > Aves > Anseriformes > Anatidae > Oxyura > Oxyura jamaicensis. The sequence continues at coordinate 54,290,729 of NC_048897.1, read as the reverse complement.
CTGCAGCACAGGATGCAGGGGAAACCTGGTGTTGTGATCTGAGGCAGAGGAAGAGCACCTGACTCATTGGACAAACTCAATTTCCTTGGCTTTCCTATTCCCACTTATGAGCAGAAACAGTAAAGGACCTCCACTGTCACTTTTTAATTTTATTCTTCTTCTTTTTTTAATTTTTATTCAAGACATTTTGCAGGCAGACCATGCTTTACACAGGTATTCGCATGCATGCTGCATTCAGCAGAAGGGATCCCATCTCATACCAGAAGTCTTGGCAAATAGCACTGTAATACAAAGTCCTTAATCCCAGTCCAAGCTCTTCCTATGTTTTGCTCTAAAGTTTGGACAAGATTTCCATTGCTAACTTTCTCTTTACCTGCTCAGCTTCTGTTACAGACTTCTGGCTGTTGGTGTCTCTTAGATGTATTTTTGTACAGTGTTTTAATAACATGACTTGAATTATAAAACAAATTTGAGAATGATTTAAATCTAGCTTTAGCCATTATTAAATCCAAAGAAAGTCATACATACCATTGTGCCTAATGCCTAGCATACATGTGCACTTCTCAGCCAGAAGCATTAGATGCACCAGAAAGTCCATTGTCTGATGGAAGATGCGTGGTGTTGCTAGCACCCAGCTGGAACAGAGCAGGAGGATATCAGAGCTCCTGGGAGGGATCAGGACGTTTGTGAAACATATACATGGGTGGATTGCTGGGCTGCAAGGTCAGCACGTATGAAATAAATACATAAATAACGTGAGCTCTGCAACTGAAGGGCTATATGTGTGCAGGTGACAGTAGGGGCTGGGTGTGGAAGGTGGTGCGTACTGTCAGTGTCCAGAAGGGAGAGCAGCTACTGAAAACTGCTTCTCTGTCAGTCGATGCATTTACTTGTACATATGCAGAGAAGAATTTTTGTAATTCTCTCAGTGCAGTCCATTTGCTGTCATTGACATAAGAAGGGCAGCTGTCAGGGGCTCACTCTGCTTTGTTCTTCTCTGGCACGGCTGAGTTCCAGTCCCACCAGCCTGCACGTCCCCTGCCCTGGTGTGTCACTATTTCTACAGCTCGTTGGCTCGATTCTGACCTTGGCAACCCCCTTGGCTGCCCTTGCCCCGTGAGGTGCAGCTCTGGTTCTCCTGGGCTGGTTGCTCTGGCTCTGCACTGCTCCCGTGCTGGTGCTGCTGGTGGCAGCATCCCAAGGCCCTGCGGCTGCTGGTCGGGCCCAGCCCTTGGCGAGGGCGAGGTGGGCAGCGACCTTCGCAGCCATGAAACTTGCACGGGGATTTCCTGCTCTCTGTGGGTGATTTCAATCTCCATCGGGCTTTTTGAGACAGGAACTAGCAATGGTGAATGGAGCTGAGGGCTTCTCACAGGAAACTTCCTGTGAAGCACCGCCAAGCTGCTGAGTGGGGAAGAAGAGGGCTCACACGCAGCTCCAGCTCCTTCAGAAATGACGAGGCTTTGCCGTGAAGCATGGCCATCTCTGCAGGAGCTCCCCCCCACCTTGTGTTCGGAGAGCAGGGCCCTGGGAGGAGGCGTCCCGGGGAGGCTGCGCCGCGTGCCTCCGGGCCTTCGTGCTGCTGCTGCAAGCATGGGTGCCTAGTGCTGGCAGACGGGTGGGGAGGGACAGGGACAGCTCCTGCACAGCACATCGCCTGGCAGCGAGGGCTGCCGATAAACTTGGCCTGGCCAAACACACGGTGCTTCTCCGGCTGAGGCCCAGGGCTGCACCCCGCATCCCGGGCTGGGGAGCAGGCAGGTGACTGCTGCAGAGGGGGTAACACACTCCTCTTGTGTGGGCAGACACAACAGGCTCCAACCGTCTGTGGTTTGAGCAGAGCATCTCCTCAAACTGAAAAAAAGAAAAAGAAAAAAAAGAAAATCTCGATCTGAAGACACCAAGTGCTGATCAAATGATACTGGCCCACTTCAGAGGATTTGTTTGATCCTTTTCTAAGTGGCTTAGTCTCCTCTACATGGAATACACAAAATCTTTTCTTATATCCAATTAAGATTTCTTCTAGGTGTGGGTAGCACTTTGCTCTGTTCAAAGGCTCTCTTCTCCCTGCTGCGGGAGAGCTCTGTGCATAGCGTGAGCTTGCTCTCTAAGGCTCAGGGAGGGCAGGATGCGCCTTGCTTGTTTTTTCTGGTCAAATTGTCAACTGAACAGAGCATTTCACAGTGGCACAAGCAGAAAATAATTGGCTACACTGCACTTTTCTGCATGAGTACCTGGAAATCACAGTGTCAGAGGGAAGAGGTTTGCTCTGTTTGGCGCTTGCGTGGCTGCAGGTGGGGTGGGAGCACGGTGAGTGGCGGGCGCAGGGCCTGCCTGCTCCCCTGGGATGGGCACGCCAGGAAGGGCTGGGGACAAGGCTTAATGGTGGTGTTAGTCATGGCCGGGCATGATGATCTGATGGGTCTTTTCCAACCTAAATGCTTCTGTGATGCTATGATCAGCGTGGGTTATCTTCTGGCAGCAGAGGGCCAAGCTGGCTGTGGGGCTCTGGGGCCTGCCCTGTGCCGACCCTCGGGTGCACCGCCCGGGGACCAGCGGGGTGCAGCTGAGCGGGGCCCGGCCACGTCCTCGGTGGCTGTGGATCAGCTCTCTGCTGGGGGGCTGGGTACATTGGCATGTTAGAGGAACGCTTTTCACAAGACAGGTTCTTTTCAAGGAGGCCGTTCCGTGATGTCCCAGTGATATAAAACCAGTCTGTAATGTTTTGACTCCGCTGCTGCTGTAGAAGCGGTGCAGTGGGAATAGTGAGCTGGAGTCATCTCTGCCTGCATCTTCAGTGCAGTTGTTTCCAATTGCTCGGCCAGTCAATTATACATTAGCAATTCCTTTGAAGGCATTTTGCTTGCACAGGTGTCACTGAAGATTAACTTTAACATATGAAGTCTATTATTTGGAGCTCATGCTTCCCCCCACCCGCAGGAGAAACTTGGCTCAACTGTCAGAGCCTTGGAGAGGTTTGCAGAGCTGGCAGCTAGAAATAAAAACATCTTTTAACAGCTCTTTTAATCTAGCAGAAATAAAGTCTAGCAAAAGCCAATCAGTGAAAGCTAAAACCTGACAAAGTCAGACTAGAAATAAGACACAGGTCTGTATGACTGACTGTGATTAACCAGGACTGCAGTTCACTCCGGGGCATAGCAGGCTCTCTACCACTTGAGGTCTTTACACCAAAACTGGGTGTCTCTAGTCATCTGAGAGCTGGTGAGTTGGTCCACGGAGGAGACAGCTCTGAGGCTAGGGGGATTTTGCTCCATTCCCCCAGCAGGTATTATGTTCCCTAGGATCCTGGTGAGCTGGGACCACTTTGTGTATAGACTGGAGATGGCTTTATTTTAGTGTGGTCTAGAGCTTAGCTAAGCAAAAGCCAGTAGAGGAATCTGTATTTGACTTTTTTTATTTCTTTGTGCGCTTGGGTTTAGTGATCAATAACGTTATTATTGATAATCTCTAAAAGATAGCTGAAACGTACAATAGGGCAATCTGTGCTTTCATTACTCGTTCATGACCGGTGAACTTTATTGTATGATAAATTAGGCTAGTGGATTAATTGTAGCTTCAATATATCTAATAGCAAATGAGAGACTGCAGAGCTGAATCCCCAGTATTTGGAGAACAGGCATCTTGGTTGGCGAGTGGGGGTACTCGGCAGTTAATCCCTCTTCCCTGGGAGGTCTCACACACCAGTAATATCAAAGTTCTTCCCTAATGAAGATCCTGTTTTCCTCTTTGCACACTTCTTTGGCCTTGCCTTTAATATCTGAGCTCAATGTAGTTGCTCCCCTGTCTTTATGGCTTGGTATATTGTTTTCTATCTGACGTTCTTAGTTGGTGAGTAGTTTGGAGTAGAAATGGTCTTTTCCTAAGCAGTCAGTATTCAGTACAACTCTTTCTTTAATGTAGCTGAAGAATCTAGCAACGTCCATGTATGTTTTTATTGCTTTCTATAAAAGGTAATCCCTGAAATAACTAAAAATTGAATTGTCACTCCTAAATCCATCTGTGAGATATATATGAAATTTTGTATGAATTAGTACAACCTTAGGGGTAAAATTTCAAGGCTTGAAATTCTCCATAGAGTAAGTTCAAAGATCCTTAATCCTCCTAAAAGCTGTTTGCTAATGTTAGCCTGGTTAAACACTTAGAGATGTACTAACTGCTGTTGCTGAGAAGTCTCTGCTGCAGAGCTGGATTTACAGAGGGAATGAGGTACTCGGTATTCCTAATAGCACCCTGCCAGCACAGCCCCCTGTGATGTCGGTGAAGCAGCAGGTTGTTGATAACAAATTGCAAGATTGTCAGTGGTCAGCAAAGGAAAACCTGCTGGAGGAGCTGGAGGGCAGGACTCACCCCCGAGGCAGCTCCGCAGGCACAGCGCTGCCGGCTCCAGGGTGCAGAGCAGAGCCGGGGCGGTTCGCTGCCTCCCGTGCCCCCCGAGCTGCACCGGCTGGGCCTGTGCTCCCCACTGCTGGCAGAGGCGTGGGGCTGGTGGGGGGCAGGGGTACTGCAGGCAGGCTTTGGGAAGGACTTGGGCCATTTCCAATGGCCATCAGGAAGATGCTGTCAGGAGCGTGATGCAGGTGGCAGCAGGGGAACCAGCTCTCACGCTGTGGTTCTGCACCACAGCCATGTACGGTGTGGCTGGCAATGGTGTAGTGAAATAAATCAGATTTATCACAGAGATGCTGCTGAGAGTCCATTCCTCACATTGCCTCTCTCACTGTCTAGTGTCTTTGCTCTGCCGAGGCCAGAAATCTCAAAACCAGGAGGTTCAGTAAAGTTCCCGCCCTGTTAGAGGAAACAGCATATGCTGACTTTTTTTGGTAAAGGAACTCTTTACCACCAGCCATCTCTACAATAATTAGGCCACTACAGTTTCTGCCTACTGTGTAGCACCTTGTCCAGAAGATGTAACTTTCCAAAATGGACCTTCCCTTGGAAGAAGCCAGAGTGTGTATCTGGCTGATAGCAGCACGGAGCAGAAGCCTTGCTGGAGGTTTGGGCAAACTGTCACTGCTTGTGACGCTACTCTACGTTTCGTCCTCATTTTTCAGTCTGACAGTCCCTTAGGGAAGCTCTCCAGGCAGTTTTCTCCTGTAGTGCTCGGGACTGCTGCAGTGCCTACTGCAAAATATCTCACCAAGCAGTGGGAGCTGGCTGTAAAGCAAATGCAAGCACACAGTATTGAAGTGTCCTTCAGGCTTTGATTCTTAGGATTTTCAGCATTTCATTGTATGGATCAGTATGTAGAAACCGTTGTTGCACTCTGAAGAGGTAACTGCTTTCTCTTTTCTTGGTAGAAGTATGAAAAAAGTGGCTGGGTGTCAGGCAAGGCTGGGTTGGTGGCTGGGAATCACAGCAGGTCAGATATCCCCCTCCCTGCCAGTGCTGGAAGGCTTCACCTCTGCTGGACGTTGTTTGTGTGCAAACAAGACAGAAAATGTTTTTCACTACATTGTAGAAAAGGATAAAAATGCCTGTGAAATTTAAGGGCTGACTGTTTTTGTCATATGTGGCTTTTGCTGTTAGAGATTTGGGGCTGGTCCTGCAATCCCCAAGGTATCGATGGCGACTGCTTGAATGTTATCTAACGTTTGATGGAGGGGGATTCACGTTTTTCAAGGGTGCTGGTGGTGCATTTGCTCTCTGTAACGCAGAGACCAAGTGTATGTTAACAACTACTTCACTCTCACACTCACCTCTGTCGGTGTCTTTAGAAACACTGTCTTCCCTGTAATGTGACCTGAGTACTGAAATTACAGAAGCAGCAGACCTTTCATCAGACTGACTTTTAAAACTTACTCTTTCTACTTGTAAAGTAATCAAAATAAGCCTTTGCTTATTGTCTATTAAATTAAATAGTTGCAAGGAGCCCTCCACGTTCTCTGCGAGCTGTCAACCTGCTAGATCTGAATTTCTCTTCAGTCTCAGGTTCTGTCATGTTCCTGACCTGAAGTTCTCCTTGGTTTGCCCTTCGCAAAACAGCTGTTGCTGCTGCGTGTCATGGCAATATTAACAGCCAAAGATCATGGACATTGATGGCTGCTGAGCCATAGAGAGAGCTTATGTTTATTGCTGGTGGTTTATTTGTGGTACATGATGCAGTTACAATTTTCCACCCCTGGAGGAAATTCATAACGAAATAGCAGTCCCTTATTGCTTTAGGAGACAGACCTGCTCTTTACCTTGTAGTTGTTGCCTACTTCCAACATAGTAAGCTTGCTTCAGAAAGGCAGTGATGATACTCTGTTAGTGTCCATAATCTTGGCTTTTTATTATTTATTTATTATTTTCCATCTTTAATCCTTGAAAGCAGGCATCAGTCCACAAGAGGCTGTGTCTGGCATTCGGACAGCTGATCTTGCAGCATTTTGACCACCTCAGCAAGGTCTGTGCCATCAGCGGCTGCTGAAGCAGCAGTGAACCGAAGCAAAACCAACACCTCTCCTACCAGCGCTGTCATCAGCTAACTGCACACCTCGGCCTGCTGGCAGCCAGGAGCTGGCTGAGCTCCCCGAGGAGCCGCCTGTCCCCCAGCAGCCAGTGGTTTCCTGCCATTTCCCCGGGCTCTGTGCCGGAGCCCAGCAGGCTGCATGCAGCCTGTTTCACTTCCCCAAGCGCTGCAGCTCAGACCTGCTCTGCTCTGGGTCCTGCAGCCTGAGCGCCCCGGCTGCTCTCCCCCTGAAGGCTCCCTCCCACAGTCCTGCTCCTCACGCGGCTTTATCTGGGCACATTTACTGCTCAGACTTGGAAGCAGGCTTATGTGTAACTTGCAGGTATGCATCGATTATATTTATTGGCTAATAAAGAACAGAAACAGCTGGTGCTGAGGTGGCTGGGGTGTCAGCGTTACCAGGAGGAGGGCGGTGATGTGAGGAGCCTGAGGCTGGTCTCACCCAGCTGCACAGACGAGTTGGGGCTCCGGCCTCCACACCGGAGCTGTGTGCCTCTTCTGCTGCTGCTCCTCATTCGAGCAGGTCATGATTAAGGGACTTCTGTCCTTGCTCATATTTTCCTCCTCACGGCACAAGCTCACACACTTTCAAGAGCTCCACAATGGCTTTTGCAGCAATGTCAGCCAAGGGGATGCAGCTGTAGCTCAGACAAGGAGCTGTGGGCTGTGGTCTTCCCCAGCTCGCAGAGTGCAGGAGAACGCACTTGCACTGCTGGATCTGCTTTATTTCTGGGTCTTCCAAAGCTTAAAAAATGTGATTACATGTACAGGTGGCTGCCCTGGGTGGGGTTCAGGTGGCTTCTGCTGCAGAATATCACAGCACCCTCCTGGCCCAGGAATTAACCATGGATCTGGTGGAGAGAAGTGCCGTCTGCCACTGAACTCAGCTGCACGCACCGCACGATGGCCAGTTACCAGGGTGGCATCGTGATGCCAAAATCTGGACTAACACGTGGCTATCCCCCTACCAGCCAGCATTTTCTATCTTTTATGCAGGAGAGCAATGAGAGTTTATTGATTCTTCTAGACCAGCATGTACCTCCTCAGGAGGCAGGAGTTGGCTCCCAGGGTGAGTGAGCTGCATCAGGACCGTGGGGACGGCTGGTGAGGGTGGCTGGGAGCTGTGGGGATGGCTGGTGAGGGTGGCTGGGAGCCGTGGGGACAGCGGATGAGGGTGGCTGGGAACCGTGGGGACGGCTGGTGAGGGTGGCTGGGATCCACCACAGGTCCAGGCAGCAGAGCCCCACTGCTGCCCTGAGCAGGGTGAGTGCTGGGCTGGTGCTGGCTCTTCCTCTCTTATCCTCTTGCTGCAGCCTTGAAAGTAATTAGCACTTCTTTGGAATGCAGAGGCTTCTCAAAGCATTTACCATCTGGTACCACTTACCACATTAATCATAGTCCAAGGACCAGAACAGACTAGTTTTGACTTGAGATCTCTGATGTAACTGGATTTCTCCATTTCAGATGCTATTACAGATAAATCTAAAGTTTTGCGTGATACCTTGCGTTCGTGTCATTGTTTCAATGGAAGAAAGAAAACAAAAATGAATCCCAAAGCCCAGATCTGAAAACAAAACTTGGACTCGTCTGCTTTTGAACTGAAGCCTGGCAAAACACAATGTCTGCATTTTTGACAGTATTACAATTTAAACTTTCATGACCCAAACTGAAAACATACCTCTGGCAATATTTTAATATTGATAGGCAAAATTGTGATTCATCAACATCAAACTGTTTAATTCATTAGCCAACAACTTCTATGCAATGTGGGAATACATTTAAAAGAGAGTGAGATGAGACCAAACATTAATTATGCAGTCATTGCACAAATTAATAACTTTATGTTGCACAGAGCTTCATATGTATTAACACTTGAGAACCTGCTTCCTGCCCTAATTCTTAAGTTCTTTTGGGGTATGTTGATACACTCTATTTTTAAGTAAACTTTTCTTGAAAGTGGTAGGCAAAACTAAACATGAAAGACTGGCAGAACGAAACCATGTTTTTCTTGGAGGTGAAGCATCTCCTGGTTTTAAGTTCCCCGATTTCCATATGTGTGCATGATTCTCATGCACAGTTGCCTGATTACATGAATTGTCACTAATAGTTTTGTGCCATATAAAGATTTTACTGCCTTTCACAATGTTTGCCTTAGCTACATGAGCACATTAATGCTTGTCTCTCAATCCTCACTGAAACGCCACTTCTGAAGGTAGACCAAGGGAACTCCAGTGGCGGTGGGAGGTGAGGAGAGGGGGGGTGTGGGCAGTCACAACTGAGATGTCTGTGGGGCAGGCGCAGGCCGTGCCTTTAGCTCTGACAGGGCATTTAGGGGTTACCAGCTCACCACCTCTGCCCTGGGCCACTCGGAGCAAAGGCCCCAGGTGCTTTCAGCACCCGTGTGCCAGCAGCACACGGGGCAGGGCTGGGCTGCCTGCTGTCAGCGTCCCCAGCAGCACAGGGCTGCCTGGGGAAGCGGTGCCTTGGCTCTGCGCTCTAGCTCGTGCTTGTCCCCTGCTCTGCACAGGGCTGTGGGCACATGGCACAAGGGAAGCACTAGCAATCCCAAAAGCCAAGGGTTCTCTCCAGAAACTTCAGCATGTGGGTGCTTGGCACCCATTCCTTGCCCACTGCTGAGTGCTCAAGGAGCATCGCGCTGCGCTTCCTTCCGCTGGGCCAGGCTGGAGCGGAGCCAGGGGAGCAACAGAACTGCTGGCGAGCAGACTGGGCTGGGGCAGAGCTTGCATCACGGCCAGCGCAGTCAGAGGGAAGAACCACGGATCCTTCAGCAGGCTCCTGTTGCTTCTGACTTGTGATTCTTGTCAGTGAGATGAAGGGAGCATCCTGCAGCCTGAATGTGCAGGTGGGATAATCCAAACAGAGAGGAGTCCACAGACCTGCTGTCCGACACACCGAGGCATGGGCCTGTGTTTCCGAGAGGGAGCCAGATGTGGCCAAAACGTTTTGGACTGATGGAAAAATGCTGTCTGTCCCCAGGACAGAAAGTGGATTTTCATATTTGCCATGTTGGTGATGTTTAATTTTTAATTGCTCTGCAATGTGATAATCTCCATAATAAAGCATGAAAAATCTAAATTTGTCCCGAAGATATGAAAGCTGCTGAATGTTCTTAAAGCCAGAGCTGGAGCTGAAGCCAGACTGAGCAATCTGAGATCCTGAGCTAGGGCAGCCATTTCCTGCAGTGCAGCACGTGCAGAATTAGACTTGTGGACGCAAGTGGCACAGAAGCTTTTGAGAGAGAAACTCTGCTGGGCTGGCAGGGTGCTCTAGGGGCAGAAGCCTTCACCCTGCCCCTGAAAGGTCTGGAAAACAAGCTGAGTCCCCAAAGGGACAGGAATCCTCTGCTTCTCACCGTCCTATTAAATAGCTGTAAACTGTGGTCCCTGAGAGTAGACAAAGATAACTCAGTAGCTGTAAGAGCAAAGATCTCAAACTGCATCCCTGTGTGCCTGTAACATATTGGCTTAGGTGAGATTTAAATTGGAGACAAATGTTACACACATTTGGCTGAAGCAATTTCTTCAAGAATGTTTTCCTAAATTAGGAATGATAGTGATGATGCTACTGCTTCTTGGCTGTTGCTTACTACTGGCTGAGATTTCATATGCTAACCACTTGTTTCTAAAAACTCACAATCTGCTTTTACAGCTACTTCACATAGTATGTGAAAACACTTTTTTTTTTTTTTTTTGACAAGTTTGTGTTCATGAGCTTTGCTATTTCCATGGTATAATTGATTTTATAAGTTAAATTATTGTGTTTCTGTTCCTTGGCAGAGAGGTGCAATTTTATTAAGCAGGCTCTTTACTTTTTATTTTTTCCCTCAGATACTCTTTTCAGTGACTTTTACTATTTTTAATCTGTAGTGTAAGGACTAGAATAGATCTTTTTCCACCGGAATGCCCCAAGGATGCTGGCAGGGATGCCCTGAGGATGCCTTCAACCTCAAGAATATTCAAGCTCCATTTGCTGTTTTGCATACTTCTGTGTGGTTTCTACAAATAGTTTTTTGTAAATTCATTCCTCAAATGTTCCCAGTAAAGGGCTGGAAATGTTTATGCATGCCAGGAAAATCTAATCTAATCTATTTTTTTTTTTTTTTTTTTTTTTTAATACATGAATACTTCTCATTTCCTTCATCAAAGGTACTGATTTCTTTGCCTTATAACTACCCCTGTGCAGATTTAGTGGTGAAACCAAGACATAGAGTAACAGAATCACAGAATCATCTAGGTTGGAAGAGACCTCCAAGATCACCGAGTCCAACCTCTGACCTAGCACTAACAAGTCCTCCACTAACATATGTTTAATTATAAAGCAGTGAGAGACGTAGCTTACATTTTTCTATTAATTTACCTATTCCAAACTATATAGTCTTCTTTTTAAATAAATTTCAGAGCTTTTCTGTCAGTGTTTATCCAACTGGAAACTAGGATAGTGGATGTCATTAAAAGCATCGTGGGGAACAGATACAAAGCATCTTTCCTACAGCAGGTCCGAACCACGCTGTCTGTTGCACACCGCTCTGTGCTCCGTTCACCATTCCTTGTCCATGCTCATGGGGGTTATCCTGGGTTGGGGTGTGGGTGACACGAACATGCCAACCCTGGCTGCCGAATGTAAGCAGCACGTTTGTGTTTCGGCAGGGCGAGGAGAGGTCCCGACCACCTCCGTTTGTCCGCCCTGGCTGTGTTAGGGTGCGGCATGGAAGGGCTGAGACTGGACAGGACAGCAGCCAGCATTGCTTTTGGTGGCATAAAGTCCTCTTCTGAAACATCAAAGATTTGAAACCAAACTCCCCAACAGCAGACCGGCATGACCCGTCACCCCGAGTGCTCCTCCAGGCTTGCTGCCGGCACCTCCTTGCTTGTGCCAGGCTGCTCGGGGGGCTGGGGCTGGGGCTGCCCTGCCCTGCCCTGCCCTTGCCTCTGCCCAGTGAGGGATTTGTGCTGACATCTCCAGGCACAGCAATCAGTGCATTTTTTTAGCTTGGAACAGATAAAACCGAATCAGCTCATATCTATAGCTTGCTAGCATCAGTTAGGAAGCTGCCTGGTACTCAGCTTGTAATTCTTCAGACAGTGTGTAGATGTTTAATGTCATTTGAGATATCCTGGTGGCTGGCAGTGATTCATCCCTGCTCCTGCTGCGGCTGCCTCCCCTGCAGCCGTAGCACTCGACCCCGGCAGCGCATCGGTGCTCTCGCTTGTGTGCTGCACGTGTGGCAGCAGCGGGGTACGATGCCGTGCTCTCTTGGGCCTGGTCTGGCCCCCGCCTGATGTAAATGTTTGCATTATGGTTTCATGTTCACGTGCCTGCCATTTCCAGTCGTGTCAGGTCTGTGATTGTACCAACCTGCCTGACGTCCCCTGTGACAGACCTCTGACTTGAACTAAGGTAAACTCAGAAGTGCCGGATGGGCTGGCTGTGAAGCTCTCGGACACTGCACCTGGAGAACAAGGACGCAATGTCCCCACTGCCTTGCAATGCACTACCTGTAAGTGGCACTACTGGAGCCAGAGGGAATTGCTTGGTGAAAACTGTGATGGCAGAATTGGCTTCTTTGGGACCCAGATTTGCAGATACTGTTGGTGTAATGGCTTGAGACTGCTTCTCCCATTTTGTAATGCACAAATCATTTACATAAAGGAACGTCTCCATTCAGAGGGGTTTGGTCTAAAATTTTTATAAGTGAACAGTGAATCACATGCTCATATAAATGCATGCAAATCTAAAAATTGCAGCCCTTCATCTTTATTGTGTGTCAATGAGAAGGAAACAGAAACGATGCTTTGACAAGGTGATAGCAGAAGGCACCTGCTATAAACAGTATGAAATGAAATAAGATGGGAAAAAGATGGGCTTTGCAAGGGTACCCAAGCTGTGGGGAAACCCATTCCTTTCAATCCTTTTTCTCTTCTCAGAAGATCTAAAATTCTATATTTAGCAGGTCTCATTCCAGCTGTTACGTGTATAAAACCCGGCCACAGGTTTCTAGAGGTATTGTAGTGACGCGGGGATGCTCACCCGAGCGGGGCAGTGGAGGCAGCTGGACAGCGTGAGCTGAGCAGGGTCCCCTGGCAGCTCAGGTGCTCGGGTTTCCCACACAGCCAAACCTCTCTGGATGGATTTTTTCTCTGCTCATCTTATATGGGAAGAAGTAACTTAACTTATTCAGACTTGGATGAGACTTCATTTTTCATCTTGGTTTAGCAAGACTGGACTTCCATGACTTGAAAGTAGTCAGCCCAGGTTTACAGAGCAGGAGCAAAGAATGTTTCAAGACCACTACTCAGTTTTGCTACAAATGAAAAAGAAGTTATCTTTTCTTCATTTCTTTATTCTTGGCATCATGACCTACCAGTTTTGCCTGGGGCAAAGTGCTGGAGAGCTTCTCTTGTAAAGAGGTTCCTAGGTTTGTGGCTCTGCATCCCCATCCCTGGTGTCCTAGCTCAAAAATAGGAAAACAACCTCAATGCAATAATTTTGCATCTGAATTTTTGAAACTTGTGCAGTGACTCCCTGCCATAGCACATTTAGGAGAACCAGTATGTCCCTGTCTGCTGTGAAGGAGTATCCCCTGCAAGATGCCACAGACAGTTCCCATCCCCAGCAGTAACAACAAACGTGCTCCTTTCTGGTGCTGTGCGGTACAACATCAACCGATCACCGGTGGTGGTAGCACATACTCCTTTGTGAACTGTGTTCTTTTGTGTCTGGTGGTGTCAGTCTCCTGAATCCCCCTTGCTGCTCAGTGTCACCTACCAGGATGCCGGGAAGATGTGCTGCCAACAGCTGCTGAATTGTGCCTCATGGGTGAAAGAGAAATGTGGGCTTAGGAGAAGACAACAGAAGAATTTATTCTGCAGGTGGGTGAATGTAATTTTGAAAGGAGGAGTTTTTAGGTGAGTTGTAGGTGTGACTTTTTCACTGTTCATCTGCCTACGTGTCTGCCTTCTGTTCATGTTCAGTTAGGGTGGATGAGGCAGGACAGGAAAGACAAAGCAGGGAGAAACGGGCTGTTGTCATTAAAACTACGGGTCAGAACATCCAGGAACAGCAGAAGGGCTGGAATGGAACATGAGAGGTTAAACTTCCCAAACAAAGGCTTGAATTTTTTTGTTTCTATTTTGGAAAGCAAAGGTAAGACCAAGACAGCCATGGAAAGCCTGCACTGAGCCAGGAACAGGTTTACAAATCATCCTGCAACAACCAAATCGATAAATCTGTACATCTCCCCTGACTTACCAGAATCACAGAAACCACAAATAGTTGTGGGTTCTTGAAGGTGTTTGTGGAGAGGCTTAAAAAAAAAAAAAAAAAAAAAAAAAGTTCTTTTTTTTTTTGATTTCACTATGTGGGGAATGTGTTTATTTAAGAAGAAATGAAAACCACACAAAACTGTATGCGGAGAAAGCGGAAGGTTTCTACAGAATTACTCCTGTGAGAATTAAGGTGTTGGCACAGCCTGGGACAGGAAAGCCGTGGAGGTGAGGCAGGTGGCAGGCGCGCTGTGCCACAGCGGCAGAGTTCGAGGCTGGTTTGTGAGGCGCGGTGGCTGCAGGTGCGTGGGGCTGTGGGCTGCCGGCCGCGGGGTGCTGCCGTGCCGCGGGGCCGTGCGAGCACTGCCATCTCCGGGGGGGCTGCTGGGGGCAGCCGAGGGGCTGAGGCATCGTGGGGCAGACGGTGGGGGCTGAAGCTGGAGCCACACGGAAGGAGGTAGAAAACTGCATCCTCCAGTTTGGATTGTAATTACAATTATAATTCCTACATTTAATTATCAACAGTATACTCTTAAATATCCACCGCAGACAAGCGAAGCTCTGTGCCTTCCTTGTGTTTGATGTGCCAAGCATAAATATTCAGCTCAGTCTCTCAAGAAAACATGAGGTTTTACACAAGAACAACTATCCCAGATGAGCAGGATTTATAGCTCCAAAATGGTTTGGTTTCATAATTTGCAAAAGCTTTAACCTTTCAAGCATTTCCAAACCTATTTTAGCATGCAGGGAGTAGTGATGCACAGACATTAACATTAAAACTTTGTGTGTCTCCAGTGAATATCCTTACAACAAGAAGCAAAACGTATCCTTTTTCTTATTTCCTTTTCTAATACTTCAGTGCTGTTTGCTTCCCTGAAACAAAACAGAAAATCAAAAGAATATATTCTTATAAAATTCACAAATATTGCAAGTCTTTAGATACCAATTAGGATGAATAATTTAACATGCTGATATCAGTGCATGACAGTTCTGTGCTTCATCTGCCCGTTCACAAGCTTACGGTAAAAACCTGAGGCAGATGTGATGTAGCAGATCACATTTCCTTGAAGGTCATTTAAGTGGAGTTTTAGATTTCATTTCAGTCTTTAGGTGAGCCCTTTAATGTTATAAAAAACAAACAAACAAACAAAAACAAAACAAACAAACAAACAAACAAACAAAAACGAAAAAAGAAAACAAAGCTGGAAGATCTGAAAGCCAAAGCAGATCAAATAAATCATATGGCATTCCTTGGTAACCTGGCATCGCGCACCAGTGCCGCACAAGAGTGCAGATCAGACATTTATCCTGGCTCCCATCGGTAGAATTTGAAGACAACCCAACTGTCAGCTACCCCAAAGTGCTTCATGCCTGTGAATCGTGGGGCTGTGGGGCATCTATTGCTCTGACTGCTGACAGCATGAAACAGGGTCGCTCCCACCCTGTCTGTCCTTGCTCTCTGCAGAGGATTGCCTAGGGAGGGAACATGGCAACGCATGGGCAGAACCTGTCTGCAGCCTGAGACACGGCCGGCTGGAGGAGCACCAAGGTCTGCGGATGCACGCAGTCACCAGTGCCTGTGTGGGAATGTGGCAGGGCAGGGGGAGAAGTTGTAGAGCCACGGGCATCACAGGTCTGGCAAAAGAGATGGATGACATTTCCCTGAAAATCCTTTTTTGTGCACAGATGGGTTCCACCACTGCTTCCCCTGAGGCGAGCTGGGGACCTGCATGGACCTCGTCTGAATGAGGAAGGCGGGACCTGGGTTCTGGGTCCCATCTTTGGGGGATGTCTTTGTACAGAATTTCTGTTAAATGAAATCCAGAAAACCTGACTAGGACGATGTCTCTCTGACTACGTAAATATTTATAATGTCTCTCTTTAATAAAGAGAGAAGAAGTAACCTACCTTTAAGCCTGATGCGGACATCTTGCTACCTGCCGGGAGTTTGCTAGCAGCTCTCAAGGGTAAGCACTAATAGTAGAGCACACAGATTACAGTTGTAGCTGGTTGTTCAGCTCTTAACAGCATTGCTCTTTTTAAAAACAATCTATCTTCAGATTTGGGATAGTCAGTCTGATATCAAACCTGCTAGATCACATGCATCTGCTGCAGCTGCAGAACAATCTATATCTGTCATGAGCGCCCTGATGGAATCAATTGTACCAGCAATTATAGACAGACACGGGCAGGAGAATAGACCCAGTGTCATGTCGTCGTATCTTGATGTCAGCTAATGTGCTGCTTTTCAGAGGTCCTGCGTGCCCTACATCCTCTTTTGACAACTCAAATGCTCCAGCAGTGAAAAAGCTCTGGCAAAGGGGCAGACCTTGCTGCTGAGGTTCCCCCGCACAGACTGATGCAGGAGTGCTCCCTGCGAGCCTCTGCTCAGGGGAGGCAACGGAGTTTGGACACTCCTTCAGTGCAGGGCCAAGGAAAGCCCTGCTGTTCTCACTGGAGTGACTTTAAAATATTTTTGAATAGTTCCCTTTGTTTAGGTCCAGACAGTCCTGAATACCTGGAGGAGTACTAAGGGGAAGAGCAGTTTGAACTTTGCATCGTGTAATACCCAAATTCTTCCTGGCCCGAGCTCTGGACCAGAAAGCCGTACGGTTCTTCTGTCCTGTGATCCACTGGTTATCACCTGGCACACCTTGCAGAAAGTTGCCAGCTGGCAAAATTGGTTTGGGTGGGCTTTGGGGGTTGGGTGTATAGCCTATTGTACAGACACAACTGGAAGATGACAAGAACATTTTGGAGTGGATTGTTGAGCAAGATTCACAGGATAAGATGACAAACAACAGTATTGTTATTATTTTTTTTTTCATAATATTTTCCCACTTTGTGGCCAAAGCAGAGAATTGTTTATCATGGTTGGTACGAGGAGATGGTTTCTTGGGAACTTAATAGCGTAGCCATTGTCCTGCTTTACAACCAGATGTGGCAAACACGCGCAATGCAGTTTCTGTAGGCTGTTACCTCTTTCAGCTTCTGGAAGGGTCTTACAGGCTCAAGGGGCATGATGAGAGTGAAATCTAAGCAACCCAACACACGTCAGAACCATCAGCTGAGCAAGTCTTCAGACTTCTCATCACAGATTTGACTACTGTACTGGGTCTGGCTGGGATGTTAACTTTCCCCGCAGCAGCCCATACAGTGCTGCGCTCTGCACTTGTAGCTAGAACAGCAGTGGTATCACACCAGTGTTGTGTCTGCTGCTGAGCAGTGCTGGCACAGCATCAGGACTCTCTCTGACCCTCCTAGGGGGTGGGCAAAAAAATGAGAAAGAAACATCAGCAGGGCAGCTGACCTAAACCAACCAGAGGGATATTCCATACCATATGATGTCACACTCAGCAATAAAAGGTGGAAAAAGGAAGAAGAGGGGAGGGGTGGGCTCTCGTTGCAAAAACGTCTGTCCTCCTCCCGAACACCGGCTACGTGCGTTGAGGCCCTGCTTCAAGGACGTGGTCAAGCATCGCTCATTTGTGGGAAGTAGAGAGGAATTTCTTTCCTCTGCACTTCCACATAGCCTTTACTTGTTTTGTTTAGTTATTGCCTTTCCCCCTTCCTCTTCCCCTTTCCCTTTTTTTTCCCTTTAGTTGAATTGTTTAATTAATAATAATATTTCCTTAATTATATATATATATATATATTTATTTTTCCCTCTTTAATTAAATCATCCTTATCTCAACCCGTGAGTTGTTCTTTCCTTTACTTCTTCCCCTCCTCATCTGAGGAGGGGGAGTGAGAGAGCGGTTGTGGTGTTCAACTGCCTAGCACGGTAAAACCACCACAACTACTCAGAAATATTTATAAAAATGCTTCTTCTTACAATAGCCTGGTAACACCAGAAATGCTTCATAATTAAAAATATCATGGAGGCAGGTTTTTCCTTGCAATATTCTTAATTTCTCGCCTTCCATTCAGCAACTGGTGATGAACTTAGAGACTACAATTAAAGATACTATGTTTTCTTGCCCTATCAAGGGTGGATTTTGCAGCCTTCCTATTCACAGCTAAACCAAAGCTTAAAAGGTTGCTGTTACACAGCGGGGTGTTTGGCAAGGACTGTTCCTTGCTTGTGCACAAATTAGAGTGTTACAGACCACTATTAATAGCTTTGATTATTCTGAAAAGAATTTTGCCTCAAATATCAACACAAAGAGACCATTGGTACTGCACCAACCTAGCTGTGGCAGAAATCGTGTCAACTAGAACCATGGTTTGAAAATAGAGCACTAAAAATCTACGAGAGAATTTCACTGCCATGGCAGCAGGGCATCTGATGCCAGCAGGACTACTAAGGGAGGGCAGCGAGAGACCATAAAGCAAGGCCTCCTTTATGGGGAGGTTTCAGCAGGATTTATGGAAAGATGCGCTGGGGTTCTTGGCTTCAGAGGGAGTTCATGTGCGCTGCATGGGCTGCCTGCTCTGCTTGTCTCTTGGTGGTGAAGCTTAGGGCATGTTGCAATCCAGTGTCTCCACCAGCTACCCCCATGCTGTCTTCATATTCTTGTGGTGTAAATCAGCAAGGGCAAGAGTCCAGACATCAGGGTCTTGGAGCTATATCAAATACTCAGCACCAAGATAATTCTAACATTGGCTCACTTAAGTGGTCCAATCAAATGTCAGGGATGTTCTGTCAAAAGTGGAATTACTGAAGTGACTTCTAAGGACAACAGAAATAAGCTTAGCGGGTTAGAAGCTAATCGGTGACACGATACACCAAGCAAAACCAGTGTGATGCTGGCAGAATTCAGGAAACTAAGGGAGTGAGCTCTAGCAGAGATATATTGAAACTGCCCAAGATTATGAGCAAGGTTAGATTAATGCTGCACGGAAGAAAATGCTCCGAGGTAATGGGGCATAGTGAATACAGGAAGCAACACCTGTGGCACCTGTAACTACTAATCACTGTGCAAATTGTACTAATTTCTCACTTTCTCCCAGCTACAATCTTAATCTTTGTGCACTGAATTGAAAGAAAACTCTATTACTGTGCAGCCCTTACAAGAAGAAAATGCTGTTCTTTGAATGGCTACACCCTTAGCTGACGAAAAATGACCTAGATTTCTTGATATGAAATGCCAGATGTACAGTAGCATTGCTTTTGAAGAGCCTCTCTGTGGTGGATTTGTAACTCACTTGGCATTTGCCCTTAAACTGTTTCCTTTTTTACCCCATCTTTGTTTGGACAATCAGGAAGCCTGAATCCTGGGAGATTAAGTGCAGTCCTCACTCACCTTTTCTTCTCTTTTTCTAGAAAAACATAACTGTGGCATTGTCCTGTGTTTTGGCTGCTGAGCTTTAGGTTCTTGCAGAAATAGAGTAGGTACAAGTTGGCTCAGGGCCATTGAAGAAAACTAATATTTTAGAGAACTTCCTATAACTTTTCAGGGATTACCATACCTCTGCAGGCCAGAAGGGCTTGAGAAAGTCTTTTCAGGCAGTGGATATTCAACACGCACCTTACTCAGTGATGCTGACTTGAGGTAAATGACAGGATGTTTGTCTGCGGGCTGAGGGCAGCAGATCTATCTGCCCTTAATTCACTCTACTGAATTATTGAGGAAACTGCAAGGAGGTAATTTCTTATTAAGAAGAAGTAACTACTCGTGTCTCGCATGGCGAATTAAGAATTAAGAGCACAGGGCACAGGAGGAGCTGCAGAATGACGGGAGGGGAGGGAACGTGCGCTGAGCAGAGCTTGCTCCCTGCCTGCCGCAGCCAGAGCCCTGCAGCCGCCCGAGAGCGGCCGCCGGCACAGGCAGCCCCGCGGGGCGTGCGGAGCGCTCTGGTTGGCACAGAAGAAGCACAAAGCTGGGAGAGAGCTGGACAAACTACAGATACCTGTAACCTGCTGATTACCCAGAGACACATACGAATTTTTAACACTTGGTTTTTATAACATATGGCTGCGTGCCACTCGGAGAAACGCTGCATCCTGTCTCAGCCAGGTCTCTGGATTTGGTGCCTGAGGCTCTGGAGAAAATTTTCTGACCTGACCTATACCAGATGAATTAGAAAAATTCCATGAAAAAGCCAGTATCCAGTTCAGTGGGGACATGGAAAGTTCCTAATTTTGGTGGAAATCCTCTGAAAAGTAAGGTTGGCCAATGCCTGGCTTGGCAGCAGTTCAGGAAAGGGTCTGGGAGCTTGAATGAAGTGCAAGAATAGAATTCACCAAAACCATGCTGGTGTGAGGAAGGCAGCGTGTAGGCATGTCTGAGGAGAAGCAGGAGGGAACAGCCTGCAGCCTCCTTGCTGCCTGTGGGGCCGAGCTCCAGCCAGGGCAGGAGCACAGAGCCAGGTCCTTCCTCGCAGCCCCTCCGCAGGCGCAGCCCGGGCTCTGTCTCGCAGTCGTTAACTAATTGGTCCCTTTCAGCAGCGCTCAACCTTTCCCCAAACTGACAGCTCTCCGTTCATCACTGTTGTAACTGGAGTCGCTCATTTTATCTTGTCTAGAACTGAAATTTTAACATCTTGCTTATTTAAACTTTCCAAACTGCTGACACCTTCTGAGATATTTTGTCTTGAGAAAGCATTATATATTCTTTCGTAATCCATTTAATGGTGAAGGAACCAAAACAGGTGGTTTTCAAAGTTTTTCCATGCAAGACACATATGTCTCACTGTCATAACAGTTTGTCTCATTACATGGGGAGAAAATTCAGGAAAGCTGATGTATTGCTTACAAAGGAATTGACAACATTATCAAATGATGCAGCACTGTTTGTTCTGTAACAGTGTTGTAGCTTGAGGAGTTCAGATGCCCGAATCTCTGAAAGTTCAGCTGAGGCTGGCAGAATAATAATATTAATTATTTTGTTATAAAATAAAGAATGTTTCTGTGCCTTTTGTGTATCTTTATTGCTTCATAGCCTTAAGTAACTATTTACTAATGTTTTGAGCTTTACAAGATTGAAAATGTAATGTTTCTTTTCTCTTTGTTTACTTTAGCTTTTCCTGTTTTTTTTTTTTTTTTTTTATTTTTTTTTTTTTTTTTTTTTTTGCTCACTCTGATTTTTTTCCTTCTTCCCCGAGGCTCTTCAACACTTTAAATCACATATATCACTTGGATTAGAGTGTATGTCATCTGGATTTCTTTGCAAGGTTCAGCTCTATCTGAAAACGGCAATAAATGATTTGTCCGTGCCCTTTAACGTGCTCTGTCTCTTCTGACTCACAGACCTTTAAGGGGCACGTCAGGGGCATCGCCGGTACCTGCCTGAAGCCCAGCTCCGCAAACACGTCTCAGGGCACGTTCATCGGGGGGGAGGCTGGCCGTGCCCCCAGCCCGCTGCAGAACAGGCAGTGGCAGCGCAGCGGGACAGGCGCAGCCCCTGGCAGCTGCGTGCCTGGCACAGCCCGGCTGCTGTGCGCCTGGGGGCTGCGTGTGCCGCAGGCACCGTCCCGCCGATGCCGCTACCGAGGCGTTCAGTTATCCGCCGGCACCGCCTGGAGACTGGCAGCGCTTCTCACTTGTGTCCAAGAGACGTGTCGTATGGTCTGAATTTCTGGGTGGACCTGTGTGGTGCCAGGACATGGACTCGATCCTTGTGGGTCCCTTCCAACTCGGGACATTCTGTGATTAGGATAACTCACCAACACAAAAGGTAAAACAATGTAATACCACGACACGCAGCACAGAGATTGGCAGAGCTAGATAGAAAGTAGCTTCGAAGTCCCCAAAGGTACGGTGCCAAGGTGAGCGATGTGTTAGGCAGAAGTGTGTTAAAAGGAGCTGCTGCGCTGCAACCAAAACTCTGTCTGGTCTGATACTTCAAAATAAATACTGGATGCAAGGGCTTTTTTCTCTTCCTTACCCTATAAATATACTAATATGTTGTTTACAAGAAAATGAAAATAAAAGCATGGTGCTTAGTTTCAAAACGTATCAGCTCTGAATAGCATAAGGTGTGCTCCTGGTCAGTGCTCGCTTAAGTACGTGTGCTGCGTGCACCTACTGCATTAGCCACGTGATTTCCTCCACTGATGCATAAATGTGTGCCACTGAGCCAGCAGCAGCTGCGCTGCTCTTGTTGATGTCATTTGTCTTTCATGGAAGGCATAGATGGATCCCTCCCGTGACTGCTAGGGAGAGGACAAAGGTGCAAGGTGCACCTGCTGTAACAGCAAGGGTGAAAAGACGGGCGGTAATCCTACCTGCTCTCTCTAATGTTGATTTGAAGCCTTGCTGCAGGTTCAAATGTCTTACTGAAGCACAAGTACAGAGGAAAGATAGTTTGAAATTTAGAAAGTGATAATAACTGAGCTATGGCAAAGACAAGAAGCCTGACCGACCCTCAGCCTGTCCACAATATCCTACAGTATTGTAGAAAAGCCTGTCTGATGAGCTGCTCCCACAGCCCGAGGAGAACAGCTGGAAATGAAAGGCATTTCAGGTAGGCTACTGGGGGATCCACATGTGCTGCACGTGGAGTAATTATGTTTTCATTACTCTGGGGCTATAATAAAAGGAAACTCTGGCAATGACAATACTGCAACTATTGTACTGAGGATTCGGCTGGCACAGCTGTGTAAAACAGGATTAATTAACTTTCTGCCAGAAGCATGCCGTAGCGAGCTGTCCTGTCCGTCTTCTAAGCGATGCTGTACTTCCTCCCAGACGATGTAGCTGCAGAGGGGCGACGGTAAAACACTACTTACAAGCACGTTTGATTGAGTACATGGCTATTCTGAGAGCAATGAAAATCTGTCTGGCAGCATGTACTACCTGCAGTCTACACATGAGAGCTAGGTTTTAAACATATTTGAGAAGGTGAAAAATACATAAAACTCTGGGATCCTAGCTATGGCAGTGTCAGACACCTGACCTGCTGCTAACCGTGGTGCCAGAGTCAGGCTGAGGCCAAGGTGGGCTGGCGATGGAGTGGTGCCTGCTGCAGGCTGCCGACAGCCCTGCTCCAGCGGGGCTTCTCACCTGCCCTCTGCCAGGCACCCACCCCGTTTGTTCAGCTATCCCAGCTCTCAGCCCGGTGAATGTCATGATGGTTCTCACGTCGGAGATCTCCGTTTGTGAGGAGCACTGGCAGCCCTCCCAGCTCTTCTTTTTATTCCGTCTTTGTATTGCAAACGTGAATTGGTGTATATACTTTATGAAGATAGATTAAAATAAACAAAAAAGCAAAACAATTATCAACTCCAAAAGCAAAGTAAACACATTTGAAAACCAGGCAACCCAAAATCAAGCCCCCCAAATCAGGCATACCTTTTATTTATCAGGTCAGCTCTTAACTGTGGTACTTAGACATGAGTAACGGGTATTTTGATTACCCTGCCAGAAATAAATCCTGCTTGGCAAATAAGCTTATGTCTCCTGGGGAGCGGACACAGGCAGGGCGTTGAGGATTCAGGGCTGTGCTGGCCGTGCAGCCACCCTGCCCACAGGGACGGACACAGGCAGCATGGACACACAGCAGCACCTCTGTGCCCCCGGTTTTGACTGTGACCCTGATTTTCCTGATGAGTTCCTTGCCCAGAGGGCTGTTGTGTTTAATGGTGGCATAAAACTCTAACAGGAAAGTCACTGGGAGAATCGCTGCTAATGAGATTAGAGCAGAACAGTGCTTGTCCTTCTCCACTCTGGGATGTGAGGCTGTAAGGTCATTCAGTGCAGGAAGGTTTTTTTCATTAAGTAAAGAGATCCAAGCAGAAAACCTCTGATCTTGCAATGTAATTCCAGAG
The DNA here is from genome assembly GCF_011077185.1 of Oxyura jamaicensis. Classification (NCBI taxonomy): domain Eukaryota; kingdom Metazoa; phylum Chordata; class Aves; order Anseriformes; family Anatidae; genus Oxyura; species Oxyura jamaicensis. Next base: position 54,267,263 of record NC_048897.1, on the reverse strand, counting down.
GATTGCTGTGCTGGAGGGAGCTGGAAGAAGAACAGCATCCTGTAGAAAAACCTAATACGGTGCAATTAAAGACCATGCCATCCTGTGCACGCACCAGGGACCACGGTCAGGATGAAGGGTAAAACTTTGCTCTGCAAGATTTAGGAAAATATTTTCTGCTGTGGAGATGATGGGAGACCAGGAAAGGGAGATTTTATGCTCTAGAAGCTCACTATGCTGCACTGGCATTCCTCCTAACTTAGAGTGCGTTTCTGCTTGGCACAGCTGGAAAGAAAACTCCAGCAGCGGGTTCATTTTACTTCCTGGGGGTGGGGGGGTAGAAGAGGTTTTCTTTCCCCTCTTGTAGGTCAAATTGCAGAAAGAAAAAGCAAACAAACAAAAATCAAGTGCCCTCTCCTCTCCTTTAAAGCTCCATTTTGTCCCTCGGACCCCAGTGGGTGCCTGTCGGCAGTGCCAGCCCTGCCAGCTGCCCCTGCGGCCTCGCACGCCGCTCAGGGCTCACCAGCCGCAGGACTTTGTGCTCTTCTTGGTGACTGGTGTTCCCAGCAGCTCTGGGGAAGGCTGAGAATCAGCTGAGCCTAAGAGAGTGGCAGTTCAACCCGTATTTTTTCCTCTGCTTCTTTCTGTCTTGTAAAGACTGCCTTGTGTAGTCTACCTCAGTTCATTAGAGACTGTTCTCATTAATCCACACATTCTCTCTAATGCAGTCCCCTTGAACGGGAGCTGGATTTCACGTGGAAAGGTGCCAGTGGATGTCTTTGTGTGTCTGCTCCCACTCACCCGCATGCAGCTGCCTCCCGACAGCCCCTTCGGGGAAGAGCAGTTGTCTCATCTTGAAAATCTCCACTGCTTCTCGCAAAGTCAAGTCTAATTCTCTTAATAACTGTCCATTTCCTCTTTCTCAATTAAAGCACAATAATCCGGTCTCTAATTAACCTGTTAACTGTTCAGATTCATTGCCTGAGCTTTATCCACAGATTAGTGGATTTGCAGATTATAAAGCCAGAAGGGACCGGTGTTACTTTGTGCCTTACAGAGGCCCCAAGACTTCCTTTGGTTAACTCCTGCTTGATCTAAAGGACTGAGGAAAACCAAAATTATTTTAACTAAAAAATGCCCATATCTGTGGTAAATTTGTCCAATTCTTGCATCAGCACCAAGCTGTGGCCTCCCTGACCTCCCTGAACCCCTGCTAAGCAGAAAATCCCCTTCGCCAGGCTTTGCCCAGCCGCAGGTGTGCACAGAGCAGCACACCTCCCTGCCCTCTGCCGCCAGCAGCTCCCTCAGGCCTGCTGCCTCGGGTGCTGGTTTTTAGCACTTTCAGCATTTCTGGTTTCCCTGCCCCCCGGTTTCTCGCACCCCAGCTGGGCCGGGTGATGGTGGCCCAGCGCTGGCAGCGGCCGGCAGAGAAACCTGCCTGCAGCTGAGCCCACCGGCAGGGAAAGCTCCGTGCTCAGGGCCAGGGGCAGGGAGCCTTTCATCCAGGGCTGCCCCAACAGCTCCATCCCACCAGCTACCTGCAAGGCCCCACAGCCCCCTTTGACCCTGCTAATTGCAAACACAGGTCCCCCAGTCCTGCAGACAGGTATCTTCTCAGACATGATGCTGCATGTGGACATGTTGGAATGATTATTTGGACAAGGCACCCTGATTTCCCTGCCCCACTCAGCCTGTCTGTAACACACTTCTCCCCGGTCATCGTGGTATCAGCCCACAGTCACCATGCAGCGCCGACCCCGATTCACTTGCTGGTAACAAATGGGCAGTGTGTCCCCGTGCTGCAGGACAGGCAGCACCATCACACACGGTATTTTTGATTAAAAAAAGTCAACACATCACATACCCAATGGGTTTAAAGGCAGCTGGTTAAAAGGTTTCAAAATGTCATGACAATTGGTGAGGGTGCCCTGGTCACTCGCCTGTCTGCAGGGATGGCCGTGGGGCATGGGAACGCTGGCCCTGGGAGATGCTGATGATGTTTCCTGGAGCACCCCATGAGACTTTTAAAACAGGAATCTTGTCCAAAAGGAGGATAATTAGTTTTGCAAACCAGCACTGACTATATTTTATTCTTTTAGCTTTCTCTTGATTAACTTCCATAACAGCTGTTCTGTTATTTTTTCCAGCATTGATGTTGGGCTGACATGTCTATAATTATCTAGGCCATCTTGCTTATGCTGTTTTATAATACTGATATACTTCCTTTCTTCTCACTTTGTGCCAAATATTTGTAGAGAGATTCTCAGCCAGCTCTAAGAAAAACTCTGTTACATTATACATAACTTTTTCAATGTTGGGTGCAGCATATCTTGATTTTTGAAGTTTTTCATGGTGACCACAGACCCTGATGATAACTCAATAGTGGCAGAATAAGCCTTCCAGCATATACCATTCTTACCAGGGCTCCTCTTTGCAATACGTCTTCTGTCCTATTCTAACTCCTAACGCGTAAGGATGTTTTGGTGGGCTGCACCAGGAATCGGTCCGTTCCCCTTCCAGCATTCTGTCTGTGATCATTCACCATGGCATGTCCAGGTACTTCTCACAGACTCCTGTTGCCTTGCCCAGCAGCTCTGTGTGTACTGCATCCAGTGCATTTGTAACCTCCAATTTTGGGCAGCGTATGCCGGAGAGCGGTGCCACCAAAAGCAGGATTTCTGCTCAGACGTTTGCAGGCTGTCTTCCATCGCACATTACCCAAGCTCACAGCACTGATGCGTGAGCAATTAACCATGCACGTTCTGTGCATTGTTCGATGTTTTTCACTGAAGTTGTTCCACACTTGTGAAACTGTGCAACCTGCCCCCTCTGTGAAGGTCTCCTTTTTAAACCCGGTGCCCCTGCCTGCCCCAGGCCGTTGAGCCTGGAAGGTGGCAGGGGCGTCTGGGTGGCCTCGGCAGCGGCGGCGTGCCCCGGGTGTCAGATTGCCGGCCGCACTGACACCCGTGTTGCTGCTGGACCATCCGGTGGGATGTCCTGGAATAGACCACAGGGACCCCTCCTCCAGGAGACCTCTGGTTTCTCTGAAGCTGGTTTCCATCTGTGGCCGGCTCAGCAGCTCAGCACCACCCGGCAGTGCATGCGAGTGCAGCACTGGTGCACGGGGCCCTCTCTGCGCCCACTGCCCCCGCGGCGGCCCTGGGGGAGCGGTGCCACCGAGGCCCCCCAGGCCCCAGACAGCCCTGGTCCCAGCAGGGCCTCCGGGACAGGGCGCGGGCACAGCCCTCCGGCAGGGCATGAGGCAGTCCGAGAGCCAGCAGGTGCTTCAAGCAATCTCACCCCCGATCTATAGCATTAATTGAGAGACTATGGAACATTTAAAATCTATACGGGAATTCACAGGGAGCAGGCACAAGGTTGTTTGTGCTGCCTGAATATTTGATGGTTTTGACTTCAGAGCTCCTAGCCGTGCATCCTTAACATTTGTTTAACATTACCTTTGTCGATCGAATGTATTTGAACTTCTAAGGAGTTAATTGTTTTTCACACTTTTGCTTGTAGCTATCTCCTTGATCTAATAGAAAACTGAACTTAATTAGGCTTGTTCCAGGGAGATTAAAAAGGTCTTTTCCACCTATAGGATCTATGATTTAATGAAGTGTGCATGTGATTATCTTTTTGGATGTATTCACCAAACAGAAAACCAGACTGGTGCCCGTGTTTCCTTAGAGCAGCATCCGCAGCTTTACACAGCTGTTGTGTATTAGCAGTGCAACAAACATTGCTGATTGCCAAACCGAAAATACGGATTTATAAGTGACCTTTAATGCTTGATGACGTGAAGTTTAGCAGTCCAGCTGCATATATGCATCCAACTCTGCTTCTGGAAATGCACTGAAGATGATTTCAAGCTCAGAGTCTTGTTCACGCTTAGAAGTCCTGCTCTTAGTGAGTCCAGTGCCTGAAGAGGGGAGTCTCTGCCTTTAGCTACACACCTATCAATCAGCAGAAGCCCTTCAGGTACTTTATATATATATATATATATTTATATATATTCTCTTTATATATATCTCACTAAGATTTAGCAGAAAATATCTTTAAGAACTGAAATGTTTCAACAAGAATGTCTCTGTGCACTCTTACCTAAATAAAGATAAAAATAGGTATTTATTTCAGTGTTTGTATGTATCTGCAGGTAAATATTGCTCCCAAACATCCCTACAGGCCTTTCTGACTAAATACATGTAGATGCCGGCTCCCAGTTTCCACCTGAAGCATTAGGTTAAGGAAAACCAGGCCATAATATTCGTTTGAAGTCTTGGCCTACCCTACAGAGCTGTATGAATTATTCAAGAGGGAGATTGAAGGTTGCACAACATTGTGTCACTTTTTAATGCAACACAGGGAGGCAGGAGACTCACAGAGTTTCCCATGGCTGCTAATTGAAACCCAGAGGAGTTAAAAAAAACTGTGGAGAACAGAAAAGATAAAAGTGGAACCCAAATGAAGTTCTCCAACATGTTTTAAAGAAATGCTTTTTTGATGGAGATTTAAATACCAAAAAAGCATCTGTAAATAGCCTTTGTGCTGAACTATTCATAAGGTAAAATAGTACAAATACATTGGTTCCCCCTTTCAATGGAAAAAAAAGTCGGCATCATTTACAACTCTTACCTGCTTTGGAAGGATCTGGAGGAAATACACGCTGCTGTGTGAGGGCAAAGTCCTGTGGTGCTGCTACCTTAGCATTCATCACCCCCGTCTGGATTTCCCTTTCACTGCTAATTTCAGAGCGTGATAGAAAAGGGTAAGTTTTACACGGAATGAAAGATGTCATTGAAACTAGTAATGATTTCCATCTAACTATGAGAAAGAGTATGAGAAAGAGAATATTTAAAACAGGAAGGAGAGTACTCAAGACATGCCTGCTTGGAAGGTGTGCAACAGAAAGCCCAGGAGATGTGTGCCAATTTTTGCTTTAATTGCATCTGAGATGTACACCATGCTGTGAATGCTACTGCAAAAAAACAGGCAGTTTCCAGAGCTTTCTATTTTCTTGAAAGAAGTGTGCAAGTTCTTACTCCCCTCTCCATCTCCCTGAAAGAAAACCAAGGACGCCCCCTGCAAACCCACAGCTAGGGACCAGTTATCCTGGATTAATGCAAAATCCAGAAGAACAATAATGGGCTTTGAATATCTGCTAAGTGCTGGTACATTTTGGGGAGCAATACATTTTCTTATTTGAATAACCCTGCAGTATTTCACTCTTTCCATGTGCTGCAGAGATGTTGTCCCTGTGCCCTGCGGTCCTGCTGTGCATCCTGGCCATGCAGAGGACGGCGGCGCGGGGCCGGAGGGTGCTGACCCTGCCCGAGGGGTGCACAGGGAGCGCCGGGGAGGCTGCATGGAAAAATGCACCCAAGCAGTCCCAGCACAGCCCCCTGCCCTTGCCTTGCCTCTGTCTCCGTCCTCATCCCCGTCCCACTTGCCAGCAGCCCTGAGATGCGCCCCTCTGGTGTGTGCTGGCTGCCCGCATCTCCACCAGCACTGCCTGAATGCAGGGGTGAGGCCTCTATTGTAATTTTGCTGGAAGTAAATTCTCATGTTTGAAAGAGAGAGATCTGATAGCAATCCTCAGCTGTCTCCAAGCACACACATTTCCTGCTGCGAAGATAAGGATGATGATTTGATGCTTAAAATGTCTTTTTTCTCCGTGTTTCAGAGGAAAGTAACAAAGAAAAAAACACCCCAAAGACAGGAGACTAAATGGATATTTTAGGTCTTCATAATGAAAAACAAAGTATAAAACATTTAGGTGATATTTTTATTTATCATTAGCGGGTTGTTTGTATTTATTATGAACTTTAAAAATAGAGGAGCAGTAAGAACAAACACTGGAAAAAATCCCCACTGTATTCCTCGTATTCCTCTCACTGAAGTCTGACCTACACTCTGCTAGTTCAGGTTAACATGAATTAATGACAAAGTAAAAATAAATTCAGATGTGCCCTCATTAATTTTTTAAACTAAAATAATCACTATATTGATAGTTTGCTTACAGTATTATTATGGCGATTTCTAAAATGAATACCAAAGAGGTATGCAGAAATGGAAGGTTACACACATCAAAGTACCACTGGTGAAATCACAGTTTATGCATATGGAGTTTTCAGTACTATAGACAGATAAATATATTTCTATCATCCAGAATCTTTGTATTTATTTATTTATTTAGTTTTAGCATGAGTGTAAACTCCTTTTGTGGGTAGATGTTATCAGTTCTGTGCCTGTGATTGTCCACATTCTCTCTTTCTCTTTCCTGGTGTGTGAAAGCTCTCCTCAAATGAGGTAGGGGACAATTTTTCCTTTCTGGGGCATTCTGCTCAGAACTGCTTTCTACTTTTCTCCCACACACATATTTCTAGGAGAACGCAGTGTTCATATAAATCCTATTTCTTTTCTTATCTATCTCAGAAAATAGCAGAGAAGCTGTCTTTTACCCTTCCTGGGGCACCCTTCTCTAGCAGGTTGTACACTGGGCACTGCCTGGCTGGGGGGTGCCTCATCCCCCTCCCCACTCTCCTGTGCTTGTGCCTGTCCCACCGCACAGCTCTCTCCTGCACCTCAGTATCTTTCTGGAGGTGGCTTTTCCTGATACCAGCAAAAGCCTCCAAGAAAAATCTATTAGCATCTATACAAGGCACTTTCCCTCCCCGCCCCCCCCGTGACTATGTGCTCTCTAGCACAATCTTGTGACTTGCACAGCCTTTGAGCATTTTTGTTTGTTTTTATTATTATTGCACTGCTGTAGATGCATTTTGGCTCAGTAAGTTTGCAGTAAGGTGTGGAGATTATCATGTTGGTCTGTGTAGCTGGAGCCTCCCATTTTTATTCACCTGTAAATGAGAGAAATGCCTTGCCTGCCTCACAGGTCTGGTCACATTTGCAGATCTCTCGTGTTGCCTTCTTCTGCATAGCACCTACATCTGCCAACACATACTCCTTTTGCTCTCTTTGTGACAACTGATGCATAATACTTTTCCATAAACTCACTTATTACTTAACCAAGCCTCTTTTTGCATGTGTGTATGTTTGTGTGCGTGTATGTTCATAAAAGTGAAGTTTCTGTAGCATTAACTTCTTTGAAGGCTCCTGGGACAAGCATCGGAGCTGAGCCCTTGCAAATTCAGTGCAGAGCTCATGGCCCGTGACTAGCCGTGGTAATGCCATGTTACAGGGCTACACTGCTACAAGCTCAGGAGCAAGCCTCCAGGGTACCTCTGGCACTGCACTCAGTGTAGGGTTTGCCAGGGATATTTTCAAGGCACTAGGCATCTTCCAGTGGGTTCTTGTCACCTCCAGCATGAGTCCATGCCTGGACAGCAATTCCCTTTCCCCTTGATCTGAAGGCTTCCTGGATCCCTTCATTTCTTTGATTTCTCACCCTGTTTCATGCCTTTTCTCTCCTACACAAATATTTATTGTATTCTTCCATGTTATGCAGTCACTTGGGGGATGGTTGGTATGGAAGTATCCACTCCAAACAGAAATGAAGGTACATTGCATTGTATTGATTATCCTTTAGCAATGAACAAGGACAGGCTAGGGAGCAGAAAAAGGGATCTGAAACATGAGAAGTATTTAATGAGACATTTTCCTGGACCACCTCATTTCTAAGCACAGCGCATAGCAATTATTGCTCTCCTTTCATCTGGGAGAGGGAGACGGTGTCCTTCCCATTGCCAGAGATGGGAAGGAAAGGGTGTCATTGGTATCTTCCCTCTGCTAGTTTTCCATACAGAAGAGAAATGTGGGCAAGAACCACTGACATCTTCCTGACTGCCCAGGGTGGATCAGCCTGAGGTCAGTAACAAAGATGCAGAAAAACAAAAAACAAGCAAACAAACAAACCCTCCTGAACAAGGAACAAATTCCTCTGCTGTCCTACTCATGCCTGCAAGAGGCAATGCTGTAAGGACTACCCTTTCTTCTTTACATCCAGCCCAGAAATAATGGATCTTTCTAAGGGAAGTTGCTCCTTGGGAAGCCGATAGTATGTTTTGTGCCCAAGGTTTCTCCCACCTGGGCTTCTGGATGCTTGTCATGACTTCTTGAGGTTTTCTAATTCTCTGAGGAGGCTGGCTGACTGGTAGTAGGATCAGACCTGCTTTTGCTACAGTTTTAACCCAGAACGAATGGTAAAATACTGTATGATCCCACAACACAGGATTTTGAATCTTCCAGTGTATGTGATCATCTGAACATTACAATGGCATTTTTTTTTTAAATGGCTTTTATTTTTATAAAGTAGATTTGTCAGATTGGAGAAGTCAAGCACGCCAAGTGCATGTCTGCATGAGGTATGCATGCTGTTAGAAAATCAGCAAAACCCACTATTGCGTTACTAGCATTTCTAAAGCCATCCCCTGAGATGACTCAGGCTGTTGCACAAGCCTGCTGAGCACTCTGTAGTAGTCCTAATGAAAGATGTGTTTGACTTTTTTCAGTACCCGGCAATAACGCGGGGACCTGCGCAGCAGTTGCAGAGTGGAGCAAATTTACTGTGGGACACGGTTAAAACCCATCCCTACCACTGCTAAACAGGCAGTGAGACGCTATAAAAAACTGACAGACCTCAGCAGGTCCTGCAGCGTTTTGAATAAAGACCTCAACAAGGATTAGAGAAGGAGATGTCTGGCAGTTATGCCAGCACATGCAATTTCTACAGCCTGATGTCATCTTCACCTATTACCTTGTATTTTGCATAGTTATGAACAGATTTTTAAAGAGTGCAAAAGTGGCATCCCCTGGAGTAAAAATAGTGAGCTTGAGATGTGTCATTTTAAATGCATGAGGTGGTATAAAGTGACTGCAAAATGTGCAGGTGTCAGCACTGGGACAACTGCTCTAACGTGCCTTCCAGGTACCATGACTGCTCCTTCACAGGTGTGGTGTTTGTGCATGTGCCTCCGCCTGTTGAGCATGCTAAAGTGAAACAAACCTTCCTGGAGATTTGGTTACAACATCCAAACAAACATTTTTGTGCTCACTCACTGTGGGCTTCAGTCTTGACTTTTAAAGTGTGACTGGGTGAGCCTTGTGCTGATGTGGTCTGAGGACACCAAGTTTCCCCCAGAACACCACCAGCTCCACAACAGAAGATGCCTACAGTACAGCTTGCAGAATTAAATCTACTCCAAGGAGAACAGAGGTTTATAATCATACTGTTACTAAGCACGTCATATCCCTTTTAGGCTTTAGGCTAAAGTCTAACAGATTATTTCTTTCAAAATCATGTATGAACAAGGCTATGTTTAGTTGGGCAGCTCTTTTGGGTAGACCTGTGTGGTGCCAGGGGTTGGACTCGATGATCCTTACGGCTCCCTTCCAACTTGGGATATTCTATGATTCTGTGACTCTATGATTCTATGATTCAGCACTCCAAGGCCACAGATAATACTGAACAAGTAATTATTAAATGCATGTATCCACATAATATGCACCCTAATTTTTTCTATCCCTGAAGATTCTTGTCCAAGATACTTAGAATTTGATAGTAGGTGTTATCACCCAGCATTCAGTAGTATTGACAGCTTAATTTTAAACTGCTGTCTTCTTTTGACTTGCAAATCAACACAGGTCCAAGACTAGAGTACACAAAGCCCTGCTTAGGAGGGCACAGGTAACACGCTGACCACACGCTGGCAGCATGAGCGCTACTGACCAGGGGCTGTGCAAGTGGAGACGGAGACCAAAAGCACATTTTCCCCTTCCACTCTGAAGACAGAAGATTCAGGGCTGGCAGAGCTGATCTGTTTGGTGATCCAGGAAGGCAGGAAGCATTGTCCAGACTGAACGCAGACCACTGCAAAGAGCTGTCAGCTTTACTGACAGAGCACATCGTACAGCTTATGATGACCAGAAAAGAACAACTATGCCTGCTACTGCTTGAGATAATGATTCATTAGCAAGTCAAATGTACAAAAACCTCTGGAAATGCACTCAGTTTCCTTCTGTTAAGAATCCCCCATTCAGGTCTGGAGATAGCAGCTATTGCCAGCCTCCCATGTCAGGGCAAAACAGCAAGGAAGGCAGCTGTCCCCGCGGTGTGGCAGCGCTGGGTGCTGGCCTGAAGGCCATTCACCCCTCGGTCCTGGCACAGACCTGCAAGGGGCTGGGCCACCACTGGTGGCATTAAATGACCACTGCCACAGCCCCGGTCCCACCAAGGAGCACTCTGCAGGGACACCTGGGTCACAGCGCTTCATGAGGAGCACGTCACGCTGCCTGTTACAGTGACTCCTGATGTGATTCTTATGCTTTCCCTCTCCTTTTGCCTTTGATGGGAAGAGTTTTTTTATAAATTTAGCTGCGGGTTTCTTAGGTTTGATGTTTAGAATAATTGACTACAAATCTGGCTGGTAAAATGCATTTACATGCGGCTGTGCTGTGTCCCCCACATAGCTCTGAGTGTCAGCTGCTGTGGCGCAGCACCGAATCTTGCCCTTTGTAACATGAAGGAAAAATACCCGCAATCCCAGAGGTGTAAAATCCCATCTTCTTTTGCAAGGACTCCAAGTAGCTCAGTAATTCTTCTCCAGAGATGAGAAATTGCAAGGTCCATTACTAAGATACTTAAGTATTTACAGGGAAAAAGAGGACTATATAAAACAAAAAGGTTAAAAAATAGCTGCAGGGTTTTCATCTCCTTGTAAAGGTGATGATCACTGCATGTTTTCCCTCTGACATAGTTTCTTTAAAGATAAGACTATACTGATAAGGTTATAAAGCATGGAAAAGCATTTCTCAGAAACATTGATTTAAAACATAGTGGAAAAATATATAAGCAAGCAAGCAAACCTGCATGTTATTACATGACATAACTATGAAGAATGGGAGAAAATGTGGGATAATCCATTAAAAAGGTATGACAAATATTTATTTTCATCTGGAAATAATACCAAAATTGCACATTTATATTTTATTTGTAGACTTCGGTATATAAGAATAATAGGCAATTGGTGAATTATTGCAACTGTTGTATTAAACATGAATCCTAATAATAAAAGATGAGGGAGAAAGCCACTGCTACCCTATAAAGAGTCTGAAGACCCAATCCAGGGCAGAAACATGAACATCTGTACCTTGCGACAGCTTTCCTGCTAATGCAGTGTCAGGCAATTATCTCAGACTTTCTACAAGTTAAGTGTCACACAAATTAAGCACAACCACGGATAGCTAGTAACTGGGTAGGAGACCACCAGGTAGAAGAAGCCTTTAAGGCAGACGTAATAGTGATTCCCGGGATGGCTGCTTTACTTCGTCTTCTCAAATGGGCTATTGTCCGCATAGCATGAGAACTATGCTGCAGCTACACACTAAATTGTGGGTGGGATGGGTAGTGTGGGGCTGGGATTGATTCCTGACATTTTTCAGCAATATGGGCATCTCTCACAGATCATCCCGAACTCTAACATGGCTAATTGAGTTACACCTTCATAAGTTACAGGCAATTCTGAAGTGTCAGAAGTCAAGCAGGAGGGGCAGAAGGCCAGGCTGGCTGAGCATGGAACTCCTTCAGGAACTTAGGTGGAAAAAGAAAGCGTATGGCCACTGGAAGCCAAGTTGGGTGACTTGGAAGGACTGCAGGGATGCTGCTCACCTTGGTAGAGAGAGAATCCAGGTGGCAAAGCTCAGTTAGAGTTGAGGCTGGCCAGAAGTGTGGGGGACAATAGGAAAGGTATTTTAAGTATGTTAATGGGAAAAGGAGGACCAGAGCAAACACTGGTCCAATGCTTGGTGAGGATCGTCACCTCACAAACAGGGACATAGACATACCAGAGACGTTTAATGCATTTTTTGCTTCTGTCTTTAACACCAGGGATGGCCTCTGAGACCCCAGCTGCCCTGAGTTTGAGGACTGTGACTGTGACAATGATAAACTCCTAGTTAACCCTGAACTTGTGCAGGATTTTCTGCTCCACCTGGGTGCATACAAATCCAGGGTCCTGATGGGATTCATCTCAGAGTACTCAGAGAGCTGGATGATGTCATCGTGGGACCTCCCTCAATTATTTTTCAACAGTCTTGGGAATCTGGAGAGGTCCCAGTTGACTGGAAGCTGGCAAATGTCCCAGTTTTCAAGAAGAGCAAGAAGAAAGATCCTGGAAATTACAGGATCTCCGTCTCATTTCAGTACCTGGTAAAATTATGGAGAATGTTATTTTGGGAGTTATTGAAAAACACCTAAAGGACAATGTAGTCATTGGTCAGAGCCAACATGGGTTCATGAGGGGAAAGTCATGTCTGAAAAACCTGATTTCCTTCTACCACAAGGTCACCCAGCTAGTTGACCAAAGGAAGTCAGTAAATGTAATCTTTCTGAACTTCAGTAAAGTTTTTGCTACTGTCTCTGACTGTATCCTTCTGGACAAAATGACCAGAATAGAGTTAGATAAAACCATAATAAGATGGATGAGCAATTGGTTGATGCGTCAGTCCCAGATGGTTCTTGTAAATGGGGTTGCATCAGGCTGGCAACCTGACACTAGTGGGGTTTCCCAGGGCTCCATTTTAGGACAAGTCCTCTTCAACGTTTTCATAAACGATTTGGATGGACTTGAAGTTTTTTTTGAGCAAGTTCACAGGTGTTACCAAATTCGGTGGAGTTGTAGACTCTGTTGAGGGTGGCGAGGCCTTGCAGAGAGATCTAAACAAATAAGAAAGACATAAAGCTGCTAGTGTCCAAAGGAGGGCAACAAGAATGGTGAAGGGTCTGGAGGGGAAGACGTATGAGGAGCAGCTGAAATCACTTAGATTGCTTAGCCTGGAGAAGCGGAGATGGAGGGGAGACCTCACCAAGGCCTATGACTTCCTCCCGAGGGGAGCAGAGGGGCAGGTGCTGAGCTCTGCTCTCTGGGGACAGCGACAGGACGGCATGGAGCTGGGACAGGGGAGGGTCAGGCTGGGGGTTAGGGAAAGGTTCTGCACCCAGAGGTGGTTGGGCACTGGGACAGGCTGCCCAGGGACGTGGTCACAGCACCAAGCCTGCTGGAGTTCAAGAAGCATTTGGACAATTCTCTCAGACACACGGTCTGATTATTTATTTATTTATTTATTTATTTATTTATTGTGATCCACTGGGGACCCAGAGTTGGACTCAATGATCCTTGTGGATTCCTTCCAACTTGGATATTCTATGATTCCATGAAATTGACCTATAAGTCTGAATAAATAAGTCCTGCTTCCCTGCTTCAGCAGGTTTACTGCTGGTCTGACTGCTTCGGCAGGCGCCATGCCCCCGCTGTGCTGGAGGAGCTGCCTCTGCAGGGCCCCGCAGCACCGCATCGCGGGGCACGGCCATGGCATGGCCAGCTGGGAGTCACTGGCAGCAGTGGAGAATGGATTGCTGATGCCGAGCACAGGAAACATCTGGAGAAGGAGCTCAGTTGCATCTGGTCTGGCCAAACCCCCAGGCAGGGAAGATGAGCAGGTTGGTTTCAGTCTTGAATTTGCTGTAATAGCTTCCAAATATTGTCTGAAACCAGAAGTAGAAGAAAAAGTGAAATTAGTTAAGAGACAACCTGAGGCAATTATGTTCCTCTTTGCCTGCCAACAAATCTGCATTTCATTAGCAAACCATGGAAAGCAGCCTCCAAAGCTGCAGCTTGGTGCTGGCCCAGTCCCACTGCTGCTGCCATGGGTGATGCTTCATAATGCCACCCGAGTGGGGCCCACATCAGAGGGGCCACCTCTGCTCTGCTAACCGGTGGGGTCTCATGTCCCCTGTAGGCAGTGGATACTCAAATTGTTTCAGGAATATAAATTCAACATTGTTAAAGTCATAACAAGAATGAAGTCAGAAGATGCGGGGAGCTTTTCCTGTTGGTCGCAGCGGATATGTTTAAGGATCTGATTAAAAATAGCCTGTTCTGCTAGCAGGGAGTGGAGAGGTTTCATAGACCCAGTTTTATTTTTATTTTTATTTTTTTAAAAAAGGATTCAAACAGTCCTATTAGGATTCACCTCCACTGTGAGGCTGACAGAGCACTGGAACAGGTTGCCAGAGAGGCTGTGGAGTCTCCTTCTCTGGAAGTGATCCTGTGCAACCTGCCTGGATGTGATCCTGAGCAACATATGCCAGGTGACCCTGCTTGGCAGCGTGGTTGGACTAGAAGATCTCCAGAGGTCCCTTCCAACATCAACCGATGATTCCATGAATACTTAGGAGCTCGTTTAAGGATATTTTACACATTCAGGCAGTTGGTGTGGTGTTTAGCAGACCGGCAGCTCAGCATTAGGGCAGTTAGAACAGCAAAAACTGGTTTAGCTCTCTACATTTATCAATGGAAAATACCAGGAGCATTAAGTTCCAAATACTAAAGATAAGAAAACAATCCCCCTTTTAAACATAGCAGAAAGGAAGAATAAGTGGTTTTGCTTATTTTTACAATGATTAAAGCAAGAACCAATGCACTCAGTTATCAGATGAAGCCTCTGCCCCAATATCTCGCTGTAAACCTTTGAGACCTGTATTCCTGGCTTCTTTGTTCAAAATAAAGCTCACTGTCACCAAAAAACACTGGAGAAGCTCCAAAGCTGTTGAAAGACTGTTGGTAGAACAATCTCAGCCCAGTGTTTTAGGAAGCTGTATTCCCGGACTAGATGTCAGTCATGTTGAGGAGGACTTTATGATGCCTCTGACAACCTTTGTTTGCCTACCCTACACACAAGCAAATTAACTGGGCAATTTTATTTGACTTTTGCTGTCATTATTTTATTTGTACTGCCGGTATTGAGGGATTGGTTTTATGAGAAGAGCTTTACAAAGTTGTGAACTCCTCATAGAGTTTCCTCTGAAGCTGCTCCGCTGTTCTGAGCGTTGTGCAGTCTCTGTTGTATCTACCACGATTTGACACAACTTTCTTCTCATCTATCAGTAAGGCTCTCAGTCAGTAGCTTTTTTAGGTCACCAGGTCATATATCAGAAGTGTTTATCTCCTGAGATGGAATTATTTGCCAGATATGCAACTTATATTATCAGTTAAATGCTTTCTCTATTTAGATGGTGCCCTCAAGTATCTTCATCACTGAAATGTCCTTTCCTGGAGAAAGATTTGCCCCCAGATAAAGAAACCCCTACTGCTGGTGGGCAGCGAACTAACCTGGAGGACTTCTCTAGCGGTGACAGCTGTCGCATGCCTTCTCCAGCAGGGAGCCAGGCAGGTCCTGGTAGCAGCTTCGGCCGGAGCCTAGCAGAGAGTTGTGCCCGGTGCCAGCTCCCTGCGTGGCAGCAGCCAGCAGCCCTGCCCTGTGCTGTGCTGCACACACCGCCCGGCCGCCCGCTCGCCCTGTGCCACTGCAGAGGCCAAAGCGCAGCGGCAGCTCCAGGCAGCGTCTTCCTCTGCATGCAAGGATGTTTTTTTCTCTAGGCTTCTTGATGATAAAGGCAGAAGAAGCGGGAATTAGTGTGGTTTGGGTTATCAGTGCTCTTTAAAACCTCTGGAGCTTTGCAGCCTGAGCATAAATGAGAGGAGGGTTCTGTGCTGGCGAGCACACAGTGTAGCTCTGTGCTCCCTGAGCAGGCGGCGCACACCAGATCAGAGACAGGGCAGGCTTCCACAGTGTTCAATGAGCCAAATGATCGCGCTTTTGTCCCCTCGTCCTTGTGCCTGAGCTAGTTATAGGGGATTGCTTTCCGAGAAAGCGCCTGTCAGCAGCTTGGATACAGCTTGCTGTACATTTTGGTGCCCTGTGAGGTCCTAATTGGTTTCATAGGTACCTTATACAAAATTACCTGTCTTACTGATGCTGGAAGTAAAACTGTGCAAAACATTTGCAGCTAGAAAGAGAATGATGGATGGCAAGCTTCCTTTTGCTATGCAATTACCTGAAGAATCTATGTTTTTCCTAGTAATTTAGAACAATTATCCTTGTACATAACCTACTTTTTCCATGCTTTATAACTCTTGTCCTGAAGTGGAAAATGCAGTAAGCTATCATTCTGAAATGAAATAATTTCTCAGAGAAATCTGCACATAACTGACTGATTTGTGTTGTTTGTGTTGGACAAATACCACATGGGCCTGTTTACAGTCTTGCCACTGAGGTTGTCACAGCCCTTCACATTGGTGAGGTGGCCAGGGGAGAGGTGCTGCTGCCTTGAAGGCCTTTGTCCTATTTCAGTAGTGTGGCTGAAGAGGTTTGGTGAAGGTGGCGAGCAGACTTGCAGCACTTGGCCAGTGTACGGGGCAGTCCGGCGTCCGTGGCACCGGGGAGTCTCCACGGCTGTGAAAGGCACTGGGCAGGCGGGGAAGGCACATGCTGCTGAGGCTTGACCCGAGCACTACCTCGTGTCAGCAGAAACTGTCTCATTTTGTTCTGGAAAGTGAAACATCATTTGGTGAAAGATGCTAAGAAAGGGTCTTCTGAAAGGGGGCGGAGGAGAAAGAAATAGGAAAAAAAAAAATAAGGAGCCAGTTCTGAGCCCTGAATGAGCCATAATCTGCAAAGGGAAATAAAAGCCAGGCTGCAGCATTCCCAGACTCGTAATGGCATTCCTGCAGAGAAGGAAGTCTCCAGCAGTGCATAAAGGAGCCGTGGGGAGAGACCCTCAGACAAGGAGATTGATTTTGTAATTCTCAATCAGTGCTACAGGCTGTTAGCACGATTGCACTTGTTTCTTGCAAAAGCATTAGCAAGACAATTATTGAATTTAACACAACCATGTAGAAATGTTTGGGTGACACTCCAATTGCAAACGCCCAGGAATTTTTATTTATTTGTTTGTTTGTTTGTTTGTTTATTATTGCACCACCTATCTCTCTCTTTTAGGCAGGGGAGCCAGATGGCAGCACTAAAAGAAAGTCAACAGCAGCACTTTGGGGAAATAAAGAATGTTCATTTAAAAATAAATAAATAATCAGTGCAGTCCATTAACCAGAGCTTAAGGCAAACAGCCTTAATGATTTTCTTAGTTAAAAGGAACAAGACCATTCTTGGAGTCCTGGAGGACTCTGGAGCAGACGGCCCACCTGCTTGGTGCCGACCATTATCACGCCATCGCGCTGCCTCCGGGCGCTCCCCAACGCCAACACGAGCATCCTTCCTGCCGAGCACTTGGCGTGTGGCACGGGGCAGCCAGCGCCCTGCTGCCAGCCGGCCCCTCTCTGCGAGCTAGCCGCCGTGGGAAGGCAGTGCCTCTGGGCCAGAGCACGGCGGTGGTGATAAGCAGTAAATAAACAAAAGCACATAAACAAACATACAGCCCTTCTGCACATCTCCGTGAATTCACAAAGATGTTGTATGAAGATCAGAACCCTGGGTGCTTGTCCAAGCTAAACTCTGCTCAGAAAGGGCGCGATCCTTCTCCTTGGGACCGAGGGCGTCTGTTGCCGCAGTGTCACTGCAGACCGTAACAGCGAGCACCAGGGAGCTCTGTGAGGGTCAGCCCTTTGTCCCTGAAGCCCCTTTGCCCTCCAGCAATTGACGGAAGCCTTGTCCCTGCAGAAGGACCAGCACCTGCTGAGGTCCCATGTCCTTGCCAGGCCCAGCATCACAGCAGGCCCTGCTGGGCTGGCTCCACGTGGCTGCAGGCCTGGGAAGGACGCAGGGGGCAATGGTGGGGCCTCAGCGGGGCGTCCCGGCCTCTCAGGTCAGGCTCTCGGGGCTTGCTGAGCACAGACCCGTGTCCTAGCCCACTCCACAGTGCTGAGCCCTCGGGCAGTGGCTCCTCTGCCTGACCCCAGCCTCCAGCTGAGAGCACGGTCATTTTCCTGAAGGATCTGAGGGCAGCTGAGGAAGCAAGAGAGACCCGAGCAGGGAAGTGGCTGCAGGCGAGGGGTGGCACTGAGCCCAGGCAGCTGCTGGTGGCAGCCAGGGAAGCTTGGGCACTGGGGGTGGCCTCTGCTGCTTCTTGATCTTTCTCTCTTTTTAATGATTAGTTCAAAATGTTTTCTTCAGAATTCTATGCCAAATGATTAATACAATTGTATTATAAACTAAAAGTTCATTTGCATCTTTCTTGTACACATGCCGATATCTGCTTTTGTCTATTTATTATACACATACTTTATATATCTAATTTCAGAAAAAAATGGCTGTTTCTCTTTTTGATTCACTGTACTTGTTAAGCTTGAAAAACCTATAACATTATGCATGATAATAATTGTTTTGAAAAAGCCAGATGGCTTGATTTTGAAGGAGACATTGAAGTACATTGATTTGAAAGCTCTAGTGAAAGAAGTTTTATCTGCTTGTAGGGCTTTGCAGAAACCTTCGTTGTATTCTTGATGCAGTTCAACATCCCCCTCCACCCCCTCCCTTTTTTCCCTGGCAATAATTTCATTCTCATTCTAAATGAAAACTGCAGAGTCTGAAGTCCCTTGTGACCAAAAAGGCCATTGCCTTGTCCCAGGCAGGCACTCTCAGAGATGTGTTTATGGTTAGTATGCTGCTAATGGCTGTGTCATGCGATGATGATTTCACTGATGAGCCTTTTAATCCTGGTGGCTCTGAAGAAGGTCCCACCAGGAGAACAAAGCATGAGTCTATGCGGTGTAGAGACAGGAAGAGAAAAAGGAAGCAGAAGCAGGGAATTAGGCAGAATACCCGTTGAGGCGTTTCCCTCCAGCCATTTTCCCTGCGCACGCAGGAGCTGATGCTCTCCAGCAGCCCGGTGCTTGTCCCAGGCCAGAGCAGGCACGGTGCCCGCCGGGAGCCGCAGGTGCCCTGAGGGCAGGCTGGCTTCATGCCTCCTGCGCGCTGCTGCCAGGTGCCCAGAGCGGGCGGCCGGTTCCCCCGCACGCCCCCGGGCCCTGTCCTGCTCCCGAGAGGGACCCCCTCTGTGGGGCAGACTGCAACCGGTGTCGAAACACGAGAGGTTAACGGCAGCACTGCTCATGCCACAGCTGAAGGGGCCAATGCTTCACTGAAAGGAGCTCGCTTGGCGTCATGGCAAACTGAAATGGAGAGCGCTACATGGCACTTTGGCTTGCCTCGGGAACTGCTGCGAGGTGAATGTGCACACACATTTTGATGTATTGGGCCGGCATGGACTCCTAAGGGAAATATACAGTGTTTGCAATTATCACATGATCTGCAGGGAATCTCTCGGTAAACGCCATGGTGTATGCAGCGGTACAGATTTACTGCACGGGGCTTCTGAAATATGCCTCCATTAATTTCTGTTGAAATTAATGCCTCCAATAATTTCTGTTGTCAAGCATACGAGAATGCTTGACACCAGCTTCAGAGAGGCTTGGTTGTTGGATTACATAGAAGCTGATCTTGTGATCAGATTAAAATATACAATTTAATATTTGACATTTTCTAATTCTAAACTCTGCAGGCACAAAATCCCTTCAGATTTACTTTTTGCCTCCCAAAGTACAAACTAGAGACCACCTCATGACAGCTGATCTCATTGGAAGAATTGATGGAAGACATATAATGTTGGGGTGGGGGCAAAATTTTTCTTTTTTGAGTTTTACCTATGGTTGTACCTACTTAACTGTGGGCATTTCTGATTGTGACACTTCTGGAGAAAACAAACTTAGCTTAGTGATACGGTTTTGTGGAGGATTTGGTAGTGTTAGGTCAGCGGGCGGACTAGGTGATCTTGGAGATCGCTTCCAACGTAGATGATTTTGTGATTCTGTGAAACCATGTTACTTGTTTCTAACTGGCCAGCTCACTTGTCTTCCCAGGGTGAGCCTCTGCTCTCTAATGAACCCCCTCTTCCCCCAGAGGGCCCCTGCTCCAGGGAGCGCCCCAGCTGCGCTGTGACCCCTGTGCAAAGCTGGCAGCCGGTGGCTGGGCAGCGAAGCAGGGCTTGGGAAGGGAAGCTCTGACTTCTCTGCTCGTTCTTCCAAGATAACAGAGGTGACAAGCTCAGCCAACCTTTCTGGCTACCCCCAATTCTCCTTTGACCGTGTGTGACCATTACCGAGGTTGTGTTGATTTCGATGGCTTGTGAGGCAGGGCCAGGCCTCCGTGCTCTCAGGAAGTGCCTGCTCCATGCTGGGGTGCAGGGAGCTTAGCTCCCCTCTGTCCTGCCAGGCTCCTCCAGCACAAGCACCATGAGAAGAGGACAGGGCTGGTGCTGGACGTGATGGTGCCTTGCAGGTGCCCTTGAGGATGTCCCCCAAGCATCCCAGAAAATCCTTGCTTGCAAACTCCAGATTTGCTCTTATGGAGACTTGCTTTGTGCTGGGACAGGAGCTACTAAATATGGACCTGGGGCTTTGGTGTCCTGTGCCCTGAACACTAGTTCTTTCAGGATAAAGTCCTTGGACCCAGCACAATGTTCTGCTGGAAGCTAACCCAATGTCAGAAGGTGGTCCCCAACCGTGTATTGGAAGAAGTAACGTTAAGAAGGGAACCCGGAGCCTGTGGCACTACCTGACACAGAGAACCAGAGACCTGCATCAGGTCTCTGATCAGGCCCATTTGAGAACTGGGACCTCAAATTCAATCCATTGTAATCATTAACATTAATGAAAATTACTCTTTTATGCTCCATTTTTTTTCTTTCATTTTTAATATCTGTTTCTGGAGCTGGAAAGCTTCAAAACTGCTGAAACTCTCAGTCCAACTCTCTTTTTTTCTGATTTTCTCTCCTAGAAATGTTTTCATCCTTGATGTTTCTAAAAGATATGTTGTAACTGACAAACAGCTATTGAAACAGATATTTTGGGTGAAAGTCAGAGATATGTAGCAATGGAAGGGGTCTTATCTGTCTTTGCAGAGCATAAAAGGGCATAACTGTTTTCTGTAGCATTTCCTTTGAAGGTGTCAGGCAAGATCTGCTCTTGCCCTTTGCAGTTCTAAACCCCATCAGCTCCTGCAAGGCTCTGTGAGCCCCACTGCCAGGTTTGTATTGTACCTCTACCCCTGTTCCTCCAAAACTTCCTACTCCCAATATAAATGGATGTACTTTTTCTGCCCGGCTACTTTTAATAAGTCATTAAACTTACTTTTATAATGACTATTATCTGACTTAAAAATTACGCTATTTCACATCTTCCTCTGAACATTTGTATGGATTTTGCTATTGCTTTCATTGAGATTTTTTCATATTTCCCATGGCTAATGCTCTAATTCTCCTTTAGATTTTCATTTTATTCAGCTGTGAAAATCAAGTTCTTTTGCTTTTAATGTGAGGATGTCATTAGACTTCTCCAGGATATATTAATTAATAGCTGGCAAGATGGAGGAAATAAATAGAGTGCCATCACCCTGCCAAAGCCAAACTCACGATGAACTTCACAGGAATTTAAACGTCAGTAATTTTCATCTGTACACTTTTGCTTCCACCCCTCCCATAGGTGTGACTCTAAGGGAACTAAGACAAAACCTTACCACCTCACCACGAGGGATTTTCAGCCCAGGTTTTCAGGCTGTTATCGAATATTCAACAGGTTCTCAACTAAAAAAATAAAAAAATTCTGATCATGGGTGCCTGAGTAAATCCAATATAAGACCCTTTTCAACTTTGCTCTTCCTTAAACGCGATGGACATTTTCTTCTAGGAGAATAAACAAACTCACTGAAGATTGGCCTCTTGAAGCCTGGGAAGGACACAAGGGCTCTGGGCGCTTGGTACCCTGTGGGGAGATGTCCCAGCCAGGCACACGATGCTGGTGGTGCTGGTGCCAGCAGGCTCTGGCGGTTGGCAGTTGTCACTGAACAGTCGGTCACTGGCAGCAGAAAACCGATGTGACACTAAAAGGTGAACGGCTTTCTGCTGGGTTTTTGAGCTGGGTTGTCTCCATAGGGTGCTCCACAGGGAGCACAGGACCCTGCCTCCAGGCAGGAGGGAGGAGGGGAGAGCTGGGACATCACCGCTGCACCAGTGCCACATGCCCTGCCTGTACCTGAAGAGCAGGCCGGCACGGAGAGGGGACGTCCTTGATCAAACTGTGTGTCAGTCTCCAAGACAATGAACAAGTTTTCCGTCAGTGTCCTTCCACCACAGGCCTTGATTTAATGCCTTCTGTGCTTAGAATGATGTGCCTTTAACAAGCTTCACTACACATGTAATTTAAATTCGTGTGACCTGACAAAAAGACATTGAGCTGGAAAGCTTAGCCATTTTTTCTGGCTGTTTCAATTGGCCTAATGAAGTATATTACCCTTCCCTACAAAGCTGCCCCTTTCTCTCCCTAGTCCATCATGGTGGCAGTAACTGTCTTGGTGAGGACATCTGCAATGAGAAACACTTTCCCCAGAGGCTTCTTCCTCTCCCGGGGTTTGTGCAGATCATCACCCTTCAAACCCACATATGTGGCTGCTGCCGTTCCCAGCAGCAGCGTCACCCGCACCCGGCCCCATGAAACAACTCAGGTAGTGGAGAGAGCTGTTTTCCACAGTTTTCTTCCATGCATGTACATATATCCAGAAAACGTGTGTCTGCAAAATGTATATCCAATGGCAGGAAGGGGTAAATGCATCTCCGGTATGAACAGGACACGGAAGGGACAGGAGATGGCTGAGCTGGAGCGGCCCAGGCCAGGGGCAAACCCAGCTGGGAGCAGCTGTGCCCTCTTGCCAGCGCCGTTCATAGAAACAAAAATGTTTCTATGAAACAAGAAGCAAGAATGTAAGTCTTGGAAAATAAATTTTACAAGATGAGTGTGTTTGTTTTCCTATGACAGAGAAAATTAAATTTCCACGAAAACCTTACAAAGAGATGAAAATCACAGAAAAGTCATTAGAAAAAAAAAAGATTAGGAAACAAATCTTATTCAGTCTCATCTTAATTTAACATTTTAAACTCAATATTTTTAATATGCTTAAATGCACAGTTCATTTAGATTTAAGATAAACTTTTTAAAATAACGAGATTTTTGTCAAAATATTGGTTAGATGAATACATGCTTTGAAAATGCAAATTTTGCATGTCTTTTTAGAGATATAGGTGCAAATTTTGATATGCATAATTGTTGTAAAGAAATTTATAAACGATGAAGTAATTGAAAAAAAATGCAACAAATTAAACAATTACATGTAAAATAAAATCAGAGATGAATGGTCCATTAT
>NC_048897.1:54233477-54244183 GCF_011077185.1 Oxyura jamaicensis | reverse complement strand
TTAAACAATTACATGTAAAATAAAATCAGAGATGAATGGTCCATTATCTTTTTTTTTTTTTCTTTTTTTTTTTTTTTTTCTTTCAGAAATTGTAGTGTTCGATCTTAGACTATGCTCTGGTTGAACTAAAGTGCTTTCTATCTAATGCATGATACATGGCTTCTCTTGCAGATTCACCTGTTTCAATGACTATGTTGTGAAAGTAGATGTTTATTAAACCAAGGTTCTATTTAAAGAGATTTAAGATCACTTCCTTTGCAAGTGATCACAAAATCTTCAGCCAATTGATGCTTGCTATTTTGGTAATGTAGAAATACAGAATAAATGTCACATTCTTCTAACCTATTCTGCCTTATTTTTAAGGCAGAATATATATACATATATATATATATAGCCATATTGCCCAGAGAGGTTGTGGGGTCTCCTTCTCTGGAGATATTAAAAACCCACCTGGATGGCATCCTGTGCAATGTGCTCTGGGTGTCCCTGCTCTGTGGGGGGTTGGACTGGATGATCTTCAGAGATCCCTTCCAACCTCAGCCATTCTGTGATAAATGGAAATCAGTTCATCCCTACAAGCTCACGCTGTCTTTTCTCAAAAAAAACCTACATGACTAGGGGGTAAAAAGCAAAACAACAAAACAAAATCAG
This sequence comes from Oxyura jamaicensis, assembly GCF_011077185.1. Lineage (NCBI taxonomy): Eukaryota > Metazoa > Chordata > Aves > Anseriformes > Anatidae > Oxyura > Oxyura jamaicensis. Next base: position 54,243,532 of record NC_048897.1, on the reverse strand, counting down.
ATATAGAAAAAGGGACTGTAAATAGAGGGGTCAGCAAACACTTTCTGTGTGCTTTGCCATCATTTCACAGGCTGGCTCATTCACTGACATTAAAGTTTGCAATCAAGAGAGCGTCAGTGCTTCAGGCATGAAATTGAAGTGTTCAAAAAAAATCTCATAAAGAATGTTTAGGAAATAACCTTGCCTAATTAAATATATATATATGTATGTGTGTATGTCAAGCAACAATGAAAAATGCATGTCAAAAACCATTAAATTAATTCTTAGATTCTTTTGAATTCTTAATGCAGAAGTTAATGAAGATTCTTAGAATTTTTAATGCAGAAGTTAATTCTTAATTTCTGGAGTTTCTTTCCTTCCTTCCTTTCTTGCTTTCTCCCTCCCTCCCTCCCTCTCTCCCTCTCTCCCTCCCTTCCTCCCTCCTCACCTCCCTCCCTTGCTCCCTTCCTCCCTCCCTCCCTCCCTCCCTCCCTCCCTTCATTTTTCTAGTCTTTAAAACAGATGAAAAGTTGGTTTATGTTTTCTGAAAGAAAAAAGGAAAACAGATAAAAGTATCAGGAGGTGTATCAGCTTTCAACAGTAAGCTTGGCACTTCAGCCTATGGAAAAGACACGGACCCGGATTTGCTAAAAGTAGCTCAGGTTTTGACTCCTGCTTTCAGTTCTGGGTGGGAGATGCTACCAGGTCAATGTCTGATTCACCATGGGATGCCTCTCCTCACCTCTGCACTGGGTTACTTGGTGGGGCCGGCGGCACTGCTGGCCCCCGCTGCTCCAGCACCCTGCGCTCTCTCCATCAGATGAGGCAGAACGAGCAGGAGCAGCCAGTTAGGGCCTGCAGCTTCCAGGGCTGTTCTGCACCCCCCCGAGTGAGCAATTTGAAGCACAGCAAGTGGTTACACCTGGGCATCTGACCACTACAGCAGTTTTCTGCCCATGCCATATTATACAACAAAATGCAGCTTCTGGCCAGAAACCACAGATGTCTTGTCTCTCTTTTTTTTTCACAGTGTTACACTGATCTGCTGCCCGCACCCTATTTCACAATTCCCTTGCCCATTTTACTTAACAAGGAAAACTTCCCGTTTTTCTGAAATACTTTCAAATCTCTTTTTGTAGGTGCCTGTTAAGATCAACTAAGTCATTGCTCTTGGTCTCTATTTCTGCCATATTTTTGTAAAAATCTGCTAAGTGTAGCATCTGGTAATATCACTGCAGGTTGTCTTTCCATTTTGCATCTGGTCCTTCTACAAAGCTGCACAGGAGGAATCCTCCATTTCCAGGTGCTGCCTGTGAGGCTCTGTGGACGTACACCACGGGTTTCTGGTTCATTGCTTCCCTTGGATGTGCTTCCTAGAGGCTTTGCTTCAGCTTCACTCTGCAGCTATGCACACAGCAATGCAAATATCTGACATCTGGAGACAAAAAAAAAAGAGTAAACAAAAACCAGAATGGGTATCCTCTGCGGCAGCTGCGGACCGTGCCACTGCAATTTGCCACCGCAGTTCTCTGCTGCAATATCACTGTGGTGGTTTTACCCGGGTGGGCAGCCGGGCTCCACACAACCGCCCTCCCACTCCCCCTCCTCAAGGGGGAAGGGGGAGAAAATACAATGCAAAGGGCTCAAGGGTTGAGATAAGGATGGGGAGATCACTCAAAAATTATTGTGGCAGGCAAAACAGACTCAGAGTAGGGAGACAGTAAGATTTATGGCCTATTACTAACAAGTTAGAGAAGTGAGAAACAAAGGAAAGAAACCAAAAACGCCTTCCCCCCATCCATCCTTTTCTACATCCTCCCCATAACTGGCACAGGGGAACGGGGATGTGGTCAGTCCCTCATGCTTCATCTCTGCCGCTCCTTCACAGTCCCTCTCTTCCCCTGCTCCAACGTGGGCTCACTCTCATGGGATGTTGTCCTTCCCGAACTGACCCTATGTGGACTTCCCACAGGCAGCAGCTCTTCAATAACTGCTCCCACATGGCTCCATACCACGGGGTCCATCCCCTAGGAGCAAACTGCTCCAGCATGGATCTTCCACAGGTGGCAGCTCCCCCCAGACCCCCTGCTCCTGCGTGGGCTCCTCTCCACGGGCTGCAGCTCCGGCCCGGGGCCTGCTCCTGCGGGGGCTCTCCATGGGCTGCAGCCTCCTCCAGGCCACATCCACCTGCTCCACGTGGGCTCCTCCCCGGGCTGCAGCGTGGAGATCTGCTCCATGTGGGACCCGTGGGTGCAGGGGGACAGCCTGCTCCACCAGGGGCCTCTCCACAGGCCGCAGGGGAACTGCTGCTGTGTGCCTGGAGCACCTCCTGCCCTCCTGCTGCACTGACCTGGGGGCTGCAGGGCTGTGGTGCCTCTCACTCCTCGCTCTCTCCCAGCTGCTGTTCCCCAGCACTTTTTTTTTTTCTTTTTTTCTTTTTTTTTTCTTTTTTCCCTTTCCTAAATATGCTTTCACACAGGCACAAACAACATTGCTTATTGGCCCGGCTCTGGCCAGCGGCGGAGCCCTTATCTAACATGGGCTAACTAACATCTTCTAGCGTCTGCATTTCATATCTAAACTGCTGAGTGCTCCAGGAGGTTTCAGGAGTTATTGTGTGGGCAGGTAAGCTGCAGGGCTTTTGCAATATTACCTTGTTTAAATCTAGAAGTCTGGGAATATCTCTGTTTACTGCTGTCCTTTTAAACCACAACCATCAGGATGACCCTTTCTGAAGATATCTGCATTTTTTATTTACAGCTCTTTGTGACTTGTAACAGAAAGCTGCTGTGTTTGTAGCTTTTCCTTATGTCTATTTGCCCCTGTAGTCAATCTATTAAATGTATTTAACAATTATGCTTCAAACTTTCAGATATGTTGGTGCTAAAAACTCAAAGAGTAACCGATACTGCTAGAAAACTCCCACAGAAACACAGTTGTTGTGGGGTCTCTGGTTTCTAAAACAGATGGTGCATTTTTTATTATTTTAAAATAGTGTTATTATTATTTTTATTTTATTTTGCCTATCAAACTACACCCTTGGTGTAGGTATCAGTGAATGGTTCTGAAACACATCTGGTCCCCGTCTTTAAAGGCATTCAGATCATGAAAAACAGGATAAAATGTTATTTGAAAAGTGATGTAGTAACTGTGGTATTTAATGAAGCCCATGTCATGAACAGGTGATCAAGCACTTCATAAAGTGATCTAACTTGTAATTTAGAGAAGTGTCAGAGCTGAAGATAAGTCAGAAATGCACAGTTTCACAGGATCATAGAATATCCTGAGTTGGAAGAGACCCACAAGCATCACTGAGTCCAACTCGTGGCTCTACACAGCACCACCCAAAAAGCAGACCCTGTCTCAGACCCTTGTCCAAACACTCCTTGAACTCCAGCAGGTTTGGTTCTGTGACCACTGCCCTGGGCAGTTTCTGAGAGCTTCTGCCCTCAGCTGGATTTCCTCTTTGCAAGAAGGATTGTCTTCTGCTGGGTGGTGGCAGGACAGGAGAAGGAATGGCCTTGGCTGCCCTCCGAGTGCCACAGGGCATCTTTCAAGCAGTCACCTCCAAGGAAGTTCAACCTTTTTTTCTTCCTCCTAAGAGTATTACAACTGCTTCATGTAGATACAGCTCAAAATTAGCATACTGCATTCATGTCTAACTGATTTGCATAAGAAGTTCAGAGATAATTCAATAAATGCCATCATATTCTCAGAAAATCTTGTTGAGATTTAATTGGATTGAACAATAATTTTTTCTGGTGTTCGTTGTATTAAATGTTCCAGCAGTGTATTCATTTTTAATTGAAGGAATTAATTTTGTAATTATTAGTATTCAGTTCTTCTGGAATCTTACTTCTTTGAATATATTACCTGCTCTATTTGTGTCTTTTGACATCACTATAAAAACTGTCTCTCTCTCTCTCTTTTTTTTTTTTTTCTTCTTTCTATTGTACCTATTAAGTTGTGTCTGACACCATGCTGGAAATCAATAAATTATTAAAAAAGGGTTACTTGCTGTGTTTTTCTCTCTCCTCTTCATCTGCTTGGGAATATTTCTTGGCACAAGCCAGTGAAATGATGGCTGTGGCTGCACTGCACTCTTCTGCATGCCCTTGTCTTATGGGTGGCCTGACCTCAATACTCCTATTTTTTGCTTCGCTGATGCTGCTTTCACTGGGGAGCTCGGCAGTGGCGAGGACGGCATGCCTCTTCCTTTCACATCTGTTAATGGGTACTCTTTCTGCATACTGATACTTAGCACATTAAATGCTTAAACTGATGTGGCAATATTAATGGACCGGCGGGCATCACTCTCATGGCGTTGCAGCTGGCAATTGTCCCAGGTGTGAGAACGGGCGAGGAGCTAGGCAGCGGAGTTCATCGGTGAGCTGCTGGTGCTGGGCCAGCGGTGCCCTGGGGAGGCTGGCTGCACTGCTGACTGTCCTGCTGCAGCCACGCGCCCTGCAAGCCTGCCCCAGGGGACACTTGGCTTCCTGACAGCACCCCGGTGCCGCCAGGCCCCCGGCTGCCGCTAGCAGCAGGGCACTTACGGGGAGGACCGGCTGGGCTTGGTGAGCACCAGCACACCCCACCGGCACTGGGGCCCTCCCCGGGGTCATCAGTGCCCTCTGCCAAAAGCCAGTCGATGGCCATGTTTTTATTTGCTCCGCAGAGAGAAAAGCTCAAGAATAACCGTTCCCCTCATTGCTCACCAAATGCAAGCTGCTGCTACGATGTTATGTCATTATTATCATTAATATCTTGCTGTATGTGAGACAGAATTTGTCAGAAAAGGCAATCTTGCCTATTAATCAGCTCATCCGATATTCTAGCATCTCACCTAACAAGTGATTACCTTCCAAGATTACATATCCTTCCCTTAATTTTGTCGTGGCCACAGTACTCTACTACACTCAGTAGTTACAATGACTAATGTTGAAATGTTATTAGCTAATTATTTTATATAATTATAATAAATTTTTAAAAATAATATAATTATTTACAATATTTTATCAGTATTTTAAATATACTCATTGCTACTCTTAATCATTTCTAACCTAAAAGCTGGTAATTTCTTGAAGTGACTTTTAATATTTCCAGTTCCACTAAAAGGGACTATACCGCTTGTGAAGGTCTTCTCTCTGTGAAATGTTTTTTGTTACTGTTCTGTTATTGTTTCCATCAAAACACCATGGAGTTAAGTTATAGTCACAAACACATGGTTATATGTTGGATCTAATGGCCACGTGAACTAACTTTCCTCTGGCACTGGTGTGGTTTCCTCAATGCAAATGAATACTTACCCTGTGAAGAGTTATAATACGCCATACATAATATTTCAGGGTGAAAAATCTGGATTTGTACTGTCAGAAACAAATACAAATCAATATTATGTTTTGCTATTAATTCTTTTCTTATCTGCATTTAACAGATGAATTATTTCTCAGCACGGCGTTCGTCCCAGCGATGTTCAGGGATGAGGACAGGCAACCTGTCACACGGCAGCCGTTTGTAGAGTGCAGGGGTCCGTGAGAAGCCGCTGGCTAAGCCTGGCACCTCAGCATCCTCTCCGCATCAAGTGATGCCGGCATTTACCCAGCAGAGCGGATTCAGCAGCACGCATCAGGCTCCGCCACTCCATTCGCAGGGGGTGTTGGTGCTCGCGCTGGCCACGGCGATGCTTGGCAGGCCCCTGCAGAGGACACACACTGCTGCTGGCCCCAGCCCGAATTCCTCGAGCCTCCCCAACTTCCCCGAGTCCCACAGCAGCCCTGGGAGCAAAGGTCAGGTGTCTGCACAGAGGCAGGGCTGCCCTAAACTCTCAGCATATGTAGAAGGTATTTAAATACAAATAATAGGTTTGACAAGAACAGTCCAGAAAATACCATTTTCACCCAGATTCCTTGTTTTATAACAGAATTTCAAAGCATTTGGAAGGACTTGTTTATGTGAAAGAACCTGAAAACATCAATCTTCTTCTGCACCCCCTCGCTCCATGCTGTCCCCCAGAACAGTTTGGCAAAAAGTAAAAAGGTCAAAAGATTAGTCAGACTATCTCCAAATGTAGATGCTTCACTTTAGGTTTTTTCTTATGTGTTGTACATTTTTTTTCTTCTCTCTCTCTCCTCTAATTGCCCCCCCAACCTCCCCAATTTTTCTTTCCTTAGTTTAGAGGCGCTTCACAACCCCATCTCCATGGCTTCTTCACCAGGTGTGTTGAGCTGGGGCCCTGCCCTCCATGAGCTGTGGAGGAGGAGAATTACCGAGAAGAGGGGCGTCTCACAGGAGCGCTCCCGGGAAGGGTTTGTCTCGGCAGGGTCTCCGCAGCCCCCGGCTCCCTGCAGAGCAGGCCTCCTCCTGCCCGCACAGAGGGGACAGAATCCTGGGAACGCCCCAAGCCAGGTGCCGAGATCTGCAGGCTGTGTGGCTTCACCTAAAGCAACCTGCGGGCTGGCCGGACGTGTGTTCATCAATGTACGGGGTACTTCTGCAGAGCGGTAGAATCAGAGGAGCAGACTCTGTGCACACAGCCTGGTGATGCGCAGACTACTTAAATAGCTACCAGCTTGTACACAGCCGCTCCTCTCCATCTGCTGCGTCCCAGGAGCGTGCATACATCGCGCCTCCGATCCTCAGCTGTCCTGACAAAACCTCTCTGACACCTTTACCTCCCATTCCTACTATAACCTGTGCCACTTCTGCATGCTGCTGCTGGCGTTTTTTGGCCCGTTCTCCTCCTTGCTGTCCCCGTGGCTCTCCCACGAGCTCCATGGCAGCCTCATCTCTGCACCCTGGTGCAGCGAGTGGGAGGCCTGGAGGGCAAAGCCCCTCCAAGAAGCAGTCAGTGCGGTGATCTCAGTACTGTCAACACACTCTCGTCGAGGAAGGGGTTTTACTACATTGCACTGCATTGTGCTGCACTAGAGAGCTTCCCTGCCACACGGTACTCATGCTGCTCTACCTTGTGAAAAGCTGTTATTAAGTAGAAGAAAATACTTCAGTGACATTATTTTTATACTTGCTTCTGATATCCAATGATGAATTAAAATAGTACTCTTACAGAAACATGGAACATATGCATATGAAAAATGAATACAAAATAAGTTCATTATTATCAGTGTTATTACAGTGAATACTTAATTAGCTCATCACAACAGCACACTTGCAGTAAAATGTTATCACTGATTCTAAAGTGCTAAATCTCCATTAAGTGAAGCAAATGACACACGAACACCTACAGACACATATATGACAGCCACATCAATAAACAATGAATTAGTGCCTCTGATTTAGTAAGAGGATTTCTTTCTTTGAAAAAAATATTTATTTTCTGATGTTTTGTTAATTTCCATTTCTAACACCATTCTGGTTGTATGGGGTTGGAAACATATGGCAAGATTAGTACTGGGGAACAGCTGCTAAAAATGAAGGCATTTACTGAAGTCCAGCTCTACGCTGCCAGCGTTAGAGTCAGTGGAGGATGCTTGCCCAGCGTGCTCTCCAAGGTCCACTTGTTTTGTGACAAGCCTTGGGACTCACTCCTTAAACAACCAGCTGAAAGGGCTGCAGGCACCAAGTGACAGAGTCATCCCTGCTCTGCCTGGTCCCCACCACCCTGGGAAAATATTACTCAAAGACAATGGATGTGTTATTAAAACTTCTTTTCAAAAGAAGAAAGAAAATACTGGCACAACTACCCCAAAATGTTGTAAATAACACAAAAAGAAAGGAAAAGGTATTTTTCTCTCCAGCTGAGTGAAGATAGACATTTCTGATCACAGGGGATGTCCCTTTTGTGCGATTTGGCAGCGCCCGGGGCTGTATGGGGACAGAGCAGAGCCAGGCCTCAGATCCCAGAGCTCTGCAGGGCTGACACAGAATGTCATCAGTATTTGCCAAAATCTTTCAGAGTTAAACCCTAATTATCAAAAAAAAAAAAACATTATTTCTTTGCTTCAAAGCTGTTTGCAGAATTGTAAACCAAAAATGAACGATGTCTTTCTAGGCTGCTCTTGTAGACAAGGACCTCGCATTCCTTGCTGATGGGGTGAGGGCTTGTGCAGCGCTCAGGTGTGACCAGCAGCACCACAGCCCACCTGCCGCCCCAAAGGGAAGCTGAGCAATATGGCAAGGAGCATTGTTATGAAGGCGTTAGTTGTCAGCAAACTCCTCAGAAAAGAGTTCAGGGCATCATCAAGGACTGGATCACTGGGGAGACCTGTAACTCTTTCTGTGATAGGAATTTACACATGAATTGAGGAATAAATCTGTGTAAGATTCTAGTTTTAAACACATAATAATAATATGAAATTTCACTCAGACAAAATTTAAGAGAACTCTCCTGAGGACAGAAAAACTCAGACAGCCCATTAGCCACCTAACCATAAAAAATGAACAAACCCCTGGTGCTAGAGAAACCCAGCAAGAGCGGAGAAGCAGTGCTTTCACTGCTTAAAAGCACATCGCTGGGACCTTTGTAATGGTGTGCACGTAGCTGAGGCTGAGCTCTGGGAGCTGACCTCATTGCTGCAAGAGAAACGAGGAAAAGAGAGATGATGCCTCCAGGATGTTCTCCCCTTTGTTGAGAAGTGAGGCGGGGTGTTTTCAGACAAACGCCCTTTTGCTCCATGGCAGCAATGGTGAACAGAGCTGTTTGCTTCTACGGAAACCCTCGTGGTGGCAAGCCCCATCACGGCCAGGGTCTGCGCAGCGTCCTGGCCCTGGTGCACAGCACATCCTTCTCTGCACTGGAAGGGATGCAAGATTACTGAAGATCCCCTTTTCCCTTCTCATGTTATCTCCCTCCACTAACGGGCCCTTCCCACTGGGACCCGCGTGCCAGCGCCTTCCTCCCGTGCCTCAGGGCACCAGGCCGCAGCAGCGTGAGGCCTTCGGCCCCAACCTGGGGCTGGGGTCAGCAGCTCCTTGTGCTCGGCTCCTCCTGCGGGCAGCAGAGCAGGAGAGGGGCTCTCCCTCCAGGTTTCTGGCTGCCTGTGAAGTAGGGAAGGATGCCATCCTGAGAGCTCTCGTCCCCAGGTGGTTCCGTTCATATATTGACTCCAAGAAGGGAGCAGGTTCAGGCTGCCAGAGAGCTGTTCCTCCCCGCCTGCCTGCCCCGCAGCACGCCACCAGCGCTCAGGGCCCAACCTGCAGCTTCCAGCTGTGTGCATGGTGCCCAGCGCAGGGGGCACACGGGTCTGCCTTTCGTGGCAGCCTCCTCCTGCTGTGCCCATTCTTTGCCCTGCATTTCCTCACGTATGTAACAACAGATCCATGAGAGCATTAACTGATGACTGACTGTAATTTAGCCTGTTCTCTCCATGGGAAAAACAACCAAACACACAAAACACACACACAAACGCTTTACAGATTAACAATCAAGTGAACAGCTTCTGTTGTATATATGGAAGTACATTACCCTTGTGACAAACTTCATTCCTATATGCTTCATAAAGCTATGACAATACCCCTATGCTGACAGATTTACAGGGCAGGCTTTGATGTGGACTGAGTTATATTTTTTCTGAGATTAGATTTTTGGTTCTTGAGCAGAAATAAAGCTCATTTGTGCCTGTGACAGATCAGAATTGCAGAGACACATTTCACTAGACCTACCTGATGGAGCACACTCTCCTTTTTCCCATCTGGTACAGTTTTGTGTCTCTGCACTTGGGAGCCCATGGAGAGCCCCTGCCATGGGGCAGTGCTGGATGGGGGGCAGATCAAGGGGGACAGCCGCACCCCCTGCTCCTGGTGGCCGGTGCAAAGGCCAGGGCAGGCATGGAGCTGGGGTTCCTCACCCACCCAGCAGAGACCTGCCTGAGCGGTGGGCAGAGGTGGGATCCAGCAGGAATGCGGCCATCCCGCCTGCATCCCACCTGCATCCCGCCTGCATCCCGCCTGCATCCCACCTGCATCCTGCCTGCATCCTGCCTGCATCCTGCCTGCATCCCGCCTGCATCCCGCCTGCATCCTGCCTGCATCCCGCCTGCATCCCGCCTGCATCCCGCCTGCATCCTGCCTGCATCCCGCCTGCATCCCGCCTGCATCCCGCCTGCATCCTGCCTGCATCC
>NC_048897.1:54207858-54233467 GCF_011077185.1 Oxyura jamaicensis | reverse complement strand
TCCCGCCTGCATCCCGCCTGCATCCCGCCTGCATCCTGCCTGCATCCTGCCTGCACCAGACCTGCCCCATGCTCCATCGAGCTCCATCGGAATCAGATATCCTGAGTTATCAGTACATTTGAAGCCCTGGACCTTTCACAATCTGTGTCTCTTTGTGCTTGGGCAAGGCTTGGTTTTGCAGCTTTTAGTCACACAGTGAATCCCACTTACTTGAGTGTGAAGTAGCCTAGAGTGCTTTTTGAAAGCTAAAGGATCTGATGGAAAGACTTTTTAGGCATTTTTAAAACATTTTTTTTTGTTGTTTCCTTCCACTGACACATCTCCAGAAGGCTGTGTCATGACGACTTAGTGCCTTTGCACATCCTGACAGATGCAGCGCTGTGTCATTCTCCAGATATCCCAGAAACATCATTTACCTATAGCACTCAAACCTGCTATTACCACACTTAGGCCTGCCATTTGAACTGCTTCTGTGCTCTAGATATCCCGAACCCTTTTGGACTATTCCTCGGTTCCTGCTTCTGCACTTAATTACAAGTGGGTCTTTCCAAATCTGAGGTAGGCTTAGGCTTGATAAGAACGCCTGAGGATAAAATGAGATTCATGTATCCCTTTCCATGCAAATACTGTGACAGCTGTAAAGAGAATGAAAGTTTAAGTCTGGAGTCAATAGAACTGCAGGCAAAATATTTTTAAGACAGAAATTGATCTCTTGGTGAAGATACTCACATGGGTACCCACATGTGTCCCCAGAGACACAAATATACCATGCCCAATTTGCCAGTGTGTCTCTCTTAGAGGAATCTCCTGTAGTACTAGTGCAGGTGAGGAAGCCTTCCATGTCTTCCACTTACCCAGGCAGTAGCAGGCTGCCTCATGCCCATGTCACCCTGTCTTGGACAAGGAGGAGGCTGCTGCATGCTCGCAGCCCAGAGGTGTACCCTGGTACCGTGCTCTCCATCTGCACAGAGAGCTGCAGGCGGCAACGAGCTGCTCGAGCGGAGACTGCAGCAAATGCTGCTCAATAGCTTGGCTCCATCACAGACTGTCCTTTCCTTTCCTTCTTTCTCCCATATTAATCTGTTCTCTTTCTTGCAGGGGCTGCAGTAGGTAAATGTGACATATGGTGATGATGGGCAGCATTCCCTAAAGGTTCTGGATCCCTGAACATCACTTGCTAATAACACATTTGCCTGTTCCTCCTCTCTGCTTATTTTTGTGCTCAGGTTTCTTTCAGGGATGGCAGAGGCACTGCACACCCCCACCTACACATCCCCCACTGGGCCAGGTGATGCCACTGTGCATCAGCCAGCTCTGGTCTCCAGGCCTGAAGACACAGCCGCTGCCAGGCGCTCCCCCATGGGCACAGCAGCGAGCCCAGCATCCACGGGAAAAGGCTTGGAGGAGGAATGCGTGACCCTGTGTTACTTCAGTCCTCTTCTGGAATGATCACTGCTGTTGCCAGTTCCTTTCTGATTCCCTCCTTTGCAAAATGATGATCTTCAGCTAACTAAAAAGTGCTGTCACAGACAGGGCTGGAGCAAAACCAACTTCTTGGGCTTCTAAGGGAGCAATTGGCTCCATAAGCACTGTCAAAATACATAAAGCCAAGTGTTCCTCTACCATCCATGTGCCTCGGCTCAGCCTCTCCCATGCTGAAGGCAGCAATATTGTCTCTCTTTTTTTTTACACTTTCAGTCTTTAGGAATACAGAATTTTATTTATTTATTTTAAATTCCCACTGGCTAAACATTTTTTGATAATGGTGTGTTAATACTTTTCCACAAACAAACTGAAAGCTTTTCTTCTCCTTTGCAGGGATTTCCAGGCAGGCAATGTGCATTTTGGAAGTCACTCGGTGCATGGCTAGGCCGGAGCAGGCTGGCTTTGCTGGCAGGAGGGCTGTCTCCATGCTGCCATGAGCGGTGGGCAGGGGGCTTCGTGCTTCCACCTCCGGCAAGAGCTGCGGGGATGCTGCCCCCGATGCTGCGGGGGATGCCTGGGATCCTCACAGGGACACTCACCTACCATGCACATGTGGGGCTTCTCTCTCTCTCTCTCTCTCTCTCTCATTTTTTTTTTTTTTTTTTTTTTTTTTTTTTGTTATGACAGACTTTGCAATGGCTTCTACATACAGCAGTTCTCTCTTTGCTGGAACTAAACTCAAGCAGAGACAGGAGGGTAACGGTGGTGTCTGAGGACAGGGGCTTATGAAGCAATTGGTCCCTGTGCCTGATGTGGTACAGATCTGGTGGGGAAAGGTGTTCAAAAACAAGGTAATTGGAAAGAGAGAAAAGTGTGAAAGTAAACCAGGAAGCTTGTTTTAGAGATAGACTTGTTTTGGGGTGTGGGTTTTTATTTTTTTATTTTGAAAAATTCATGAAGAAATAAAGAGGTAAGAAACAAAAAACATAGTGGCTGAATAAATATGTGAAGGCAGTTCAAGAACTTAGCTTCATGGAAAATATCTAGCATATTCCTGAGCTGTTTTCTACTCCGTATGAAATGCACCACAGCAGTAATAACTGTGTTGTATAATACCTGACAACTCCATTATATTATAAATATGTAGTAGCTGCCAATAATTCTCCTTGTGCAATGTAGAGTTAATATGGCAAATGACTTGCATTGATATAATGTTTATCCACATGCTGAAACTCTTCAAAGATATGTTAAATGATGGTAAAAGTATTGAATGAAGAGAAAGAATCATTCCAAATGAAAATATTTCATGACTAATAGGAACAACCTTTCTGTAGTAATACTTGATGAAATCAAAAGAAAAACGTGCACATGTATGCATGTGAAAAGGTGCAGAAAGAGGTGGACAAAGCAAAGCCCGCCTGAACACCTGCACTGTGCCTCAGGGCCTGGGTGCCGGGCTCCTGCTGCCAGCTGGAGGGACGGGATGGGGCTGGGAATGGGCCCGGGGATGGGGCTGGGGATGGGGCTGGGAATGGGCCCGGGGATGGGCCCGGGGATGGGCCCGGGGCTGGGGCTGGGGCTGGGGCTGGGGATGGGGCTGGGAATGGGGCTGGGGCTGGGCCCGGGGATGGGGCTGGGGATGGGCCTGGGGATGGTGTTGGGGATGGGGCTGGGGATGGGGCTGGGGATGGGGCTGGGGATGGGGATGGGCCCGGGGATGGGGCTGGGCATGGGCCTGGGGATGGCGTTGGGGATGGGGCTGGGGATGGGGCTGGGGATGGGGCTGGGAATGGGGCTGGGAATGGGGCTGGGGCTGGGGATGGGGCTGGGGATGGGGCTGGGCATGGGCCCAGGGATGGTCCCAGCAACTGATGGTGCCCTGTCCTGGTGTCCTCAGCGGTGCCACCTCCCCTCCCGCCAGCACCCGAGGGCTCGGCCGCCCTGACCGCAGCGGCGTGGGCAGGGGCTGTGCTCGGATGCAGCTGGAGGTTCTTCCTCCCGGGGAACGTGTGTTATTAAGCCTCCATCTGTATTCACCATGGGCCCCTTCTTTCATCAACTCTCTTCTCCAATATTGTATTTCTTATTCTTTTGGGAAAGTAGTGCAGCATTTAATAAGAAGAACAGGTTGTTTTGGTACACCTGAGTATTGATGATTGACTCTCAGACTTTTTTAATAATTCAGCTGCCAGATAGGCCCACTATATCCAGAAAACACCAAAGAAATGCCCGAGAGAAGGAAACCTGGTTTGGTGATTTTTGTGCTTGATGCTGGGGGCTGACTCCTCCACAAAACCAGCTGGGAAGCAAATCCAGCCATCTGTCCCGAGAAGAGGCAGAGGCACCTGGGACTCAGTGCATCTACTGACCCAGACCTAGACCAGGGAGCAAAATGTGAGTGAGCGAGCAGTCAACCAACACGCCTGCTGCAAGTGGGGAGAAGAAAGGACTAAGCCAGATCTGAGGGCTGGCTTTGCCCAGAGCAGACAGCTTTGTGTTGTCCATATTCATCACACTGTGTTTGAACCTGATTCTTCTGCAGCCAGCATATTCATCCGGGGGATGTTTCTTAGTGAGGCTTAGGCATGTGAAGCCTCAGCAAGGCCTTGTTAGCAGGAGACACCAATCATTCTTGCCCATGTTCCATCTTTGCTGATTTCTTGGGTTGAGGTAAACCCTGATGCAGAGAAGAAAAAGCAAGGCCCCACTGAGAGTTCCCAGTGATACTTCTCACAAGGAGATACGCAAGGAACAGCTGAGCACATAAGGCCTGCCTGATGAATGGACCTTTCTCATTAGTAAACACTTCCTTGGACATTAGGCCAGCAGCATCTGCTGAGAATTGTTCCAACAGTAGAAGACAACGATCCTCCACAACTCAGGTGGAAGAGGTTTGGGTGCTCTTTGCAGCTACTGCCACTATTCACTGTTGTGTTCCCTGAAGGAAAAAGCCTTGTCCCGTTGCTCTTGTCTTGACTGCTCTGGGGTACATTTGTTGATGGCACATTTCCCGTTGCTTCAGAAGTGACTGTTTTAATAGAGACTCAAGACTTCTGTAAAAAGACGATTTATACTTACCCAAGCAATTTTGCATTAATGTATTTACATGAATTTCAGAACCAAAGCAGTCATGAGGGCTGCAAACTAGAATGATGCAGAGGAAAAGGAGGAAACAGGCCAGGGTCCAAATTATCCCATCAAGTGCATACGAGCCATCTTCATATTGGCTTATGAAAGCTGAGGGGATAAGCAATCTGCAGGCAGCACATGAAGAAAACAAGGATGGATGCATCAATCATGCAACTCACTGGGTACATCTTAAAGTATTAGGGGAAAATGAGTGTTTTATGGTTTCTGGCATTAACAGCACAAGCATACACATATGCAACAAAATCCAGTAATTAGCTGGAATTTATTTCTTGTTCCCATTTTTCCACAGGTTTCAAGATTCTTCTTATGTTCTCTTAATTTCCCAGAAAAAAAAAAAATCTCTCAAGTTCAGCAATAAACTAGATCCTTTATGAATTAAATAACTCTGATGCCTCCTCAGAGAAAACATTAGCAGGATACAGTGCTGTGCAGGCGCACCCTTGTCTGTGCACCAAGGATCTTGAAGAATCTCTTCCTCCATCATTTATGACCATTTCAGCTGCCAAAATGCACTCAACTATCTGTGCCAGGATATGTACATCACTCAAAACAAATGATTTTTACTTAATCTTTTTACTGCAATGTTTTATACTCAGTATATACTGAATGTGACATACTGCTTTTGGCTATGCAGAAACAGCAAGAGTATAATGAACCTAAAATACAGTTATCTGTAGCAAAGAGTCATACAATTTACAGGACATTAAAATGTTATTATTATTATTATTATTTTTCAGTGCTATTGGTAAATACTGACTTTGGACTCTGGGTGTTTTAAATGAAGACACTTAAACTGCCATTTACTGTACATACATTCTGGGAGTTACTTGAACTGTTCAATGCAAGAGACTGATGGTGCCTGTTACAAGGCCATTTGTGTTTTCTTCTTTTTTTCCCCTGAGTAGAGATTGGTTGTGGCCCCATTGAAGGCTTAAATACCTTTGTGAGAGAAAGTGGAAGAGAAGGCAATGGAATGAATAATCTCTGTTATAAAAGAGGAATCTGAAGGAGATAGCATTTCTGATTTTTTTTTTTTTTTTTATGAAGCTTCAAAGAAATCCATTGACACTTCACATGCTGATACCTATCTACATCCCTTGTTAAGTCTTCGATCTTCGCTGTCCTGTACAACTCTCTAAATAAACTAAGGAAAAAAGGTCCAAACCTTGGCCATTTTGATAGCCTTTACTGTTTGCTGTCCCCTTCCTCCTTAGGCTTTATCTATGACAGGATAGGCTTCACTACCTGTTCTACCTCCAGTGTTTACCTTGGTAGAGATTAAAAAGTACAACAGTCCTTTGTGACTGATGCTATGATGGCCTTAAATCTGAAATCCCATCAGGAAGACTTGAGTTGATCAGGGGAAGGAGTCCAAGCCTGAAGAAACAGAAAAAGCAATACACAGCAATAGAGGAAGTGGGGACACTGGTAGAAAAACTGCATTTGGGAACCACAGAATAAAGCAATCAACAGCTGTTACTGAAAAAAATCTGTGACCAAATGAGTTATCAAGCATAAGAAGGAATTATTCAGTATTCCACATAAAAGTCGTACTGCAGTAGAAACACAATTCTACCATAACAACATTTCTACATAACAATGTAGAAAAAGCAGTATTTTCTGCTGTTTTGAGGAACATGCAGAGGGTATGTAATCAAGGGTTAGAGAGAAAAAAACGTTCCTTCTGTTGTCAGTGACTGGGGAAGGTATGTAGTTTCACAACAGTAACATGATAAAAAATAACTCGTACTTGAGTAGAACTATTGTTGACTTTAGCAAACTGGAGATTCACATCTCCTGTGAGGATGACAGCGGGCTTCCAGCTGCGCTGCCTACCTGCTTCCCCATTACTTTTGCAGGTCACAGCAGCTATTATGCAACAGCAGTCCTCCTTTGGTTGTGCATTGGATAATTGGTTTCTCAAGCACCCCATCTCCAAGGAGGCAAGGAACCATTTCCAAAAGCATACAGTTCCTGTGACATTGAGTGCATTTCGGGGCATTTCAAAATTTTGCCTGAAGTTTTTTTCTCTGCTTAGTTTGATGATTTCTCTAGCTATTTGTACAGACAACTGCACATACATTTCTTCTGCAAAGCCCTGCTAAGTATCTCTTTTCTTCCTCATCCTTCTGGCAGGTTTACACACTTTTGCTTTTAACATGTGAACATGTGACTCTGGGCATCTCTGTTTTTTTTTTTTTTTTTTTTTTTTTTTTTTTTTTTATTAAATATTTATTTATTTATTTTTAAATAAAGGTCCTTCAGGAGCATGGCTCTGCCAAAGCTTGTGCTGAGTTAACTGATCACAGGTTTGGTGAACTTCTGGGGATGTAAAGCTGGATTCCCACATTATTGGTTGGTATCGGGGTCTGTTGCCAGCTGACAGTTCCAGCTACTTATCAGATGTTTTTCCTTATGTGGAAGTGGCAAAATACCTCAGCACTTCCTTCAGGTCTGCAGCTACATGTCAAGAGGCATTAGCCACAGTCAAAGTCCCCGTGGTATTTTCCAGTACCTAAGGGTGTTGGTAGCAGCATTACCAAGAAGCTCTTGAACATATGCTTCCTGGTGTCCTTTTGAGAGGTGATTTAAATGGAAGAGTTATTTTATTTTTTTTCCCCTCTCTAAAATTCAGGACCAGTAAACCAACTCAGGGCATTAGTTGATGGATACTTTTGATGGGACTAACAACCAGCCTCTCCGAGCCTTCCCATCAGCTGACAAAGTGTCAGCTCAGCCGCAGCACAGGTGGATGTGCTGGGAAACAGGCTTTCACCCAAATCTCTGGGCTTGCAGAGCCTATGAAGGAGAGGGGGATTGATCCAACTGTCAAGGTAAATCTGGATATGGATCTCATTCCCTGTGTTCCTCTGGCATGATCTCGCTCTGATCAAGTTCTTGTGTTCTCCCTCACGGCCTCTGCAGTCACTGCAGTATTCAGCTATGGGCTCCTGCTTTGCACTAGTGGCTGGGGGCTGACGAGGTCCTATCCCGCTCACCCTCAGCAATGCAGCAGTCATGGCCTGTGTTGTCCTCCCCACGCCACCCCACTGCAAGCCCAGCCCAGCACTGTCCACTGCACGCTTACCCTGTCGTCCATCCTCACGGCCGCAGCAACCCCCTTTGCTCACAGAACTGCTGGATACTTTCCCATGTTTCCCAACAAAATAACTACTTCAACATGAGTGGACACAAAATGGTAAGGCTGCATTTCATTAAAGCAGCTGGAAATATCTTTGAACAAGAAGCAATCCAAACGTGTTGGACTCTCATCTCCCCCAGCCGTTGGCCATCACAGCCCTGCTGCCCTCCCGGACGGCACCTGGCCACCAGGAGCAGCGCTGCCCTTGGCACCTGGCTGCACCAGCAGGGCGGGCTCATTCCGCCTGGCCAGGTTCTACTTCCTCAGCATCCCTTCAAGCAACACCCTACTGACCTGCTCCAGGTTTACGTCACATCCTTTGTAACGTGGGTGTTGTTTTTTTTCCTGGGGTTTGCAGTGCACAGTTTCCATCCTGCACCAGACATGTGTAGGATGCACCCTCAGCCCTGATGGAGACTGATGCTCTGGGCAACCTTTGCTGAATCTGACTTACTCTGTGAGTCCCAGGGCTCTGGGAGTGGCCACTAGACATCCAGCCTCCATCTGCAGCAGGTAGGAGGTACATTCAAAGTACAGAGTCATGCCTTGCAAGTAATGCTGCAAATGCATCATGTGCTGCCACCCTTTTGCACTGAACCAGAGCCTCAGGACGGCGCTGGGACAGAGGGAAGGCTGCAAGCAGCTTTCAGCCGCGTGTACTGTGGAGGCCCCTTCTCCAGGTCTGCCAGACCCCTTCACAGAGGCTTGCTGGCAGCTCCCAGATGGGAGTTGCTGCTTTGAATGAGGGGCTCCTGGTACCATTATCAGTCTGCTTACATCTTGAGCCATTTTGTCTTCTCCTGATGCGAAGAAAGTCAGTTGACACATGGAGATGGGAATACTTGTTAACTGTGTCAGTCGTGATCTTATGCTGACAGCTTTGTGCCTGAAAAGCAATTTTAGTTTAATCAAAAAGAATAGAATAACAAGTTTAACATTTGGAAAACTCATTACTGGAAACTTTATTAAACTTGAGGCTAACAAGCTTGATTTACTGCTTGAAAGATTTTTTTTTTTTAATGCAGATACAAAAAGATTTATAATACTTATAGCAACTATGATACTGAAACGCAGCATTAGGTATTCCACACTCTCCCTCCCCCCCATTCTCTTATTTTTTACATATCAGTGCATCTAACTAAGAACAAAGTCATTACCATAGAGCATTTAGTAAAGATGTTGCTATGCGATTGAATTAAGCATGCTCTGGGAGCATTTCTCCTTTGGATGACACAAGCTATTTCTCCTATACCCCAAAAGGAGAACAGAAAAGTCATTAGAAGTGAAATTTCATTTCAGATTGGTGGCAGGAGGAAAAAGGTCAACAATGAAAGAAAAAGAAGAATATAGTTGGTGGCATCCTATATCTGAGTTGATGCAGGAAATGGTTTGTGAATCACTTTCCCTATAAAAAACAGATAATCCTCTTCTTCTTCTTCTTCTTCTTCTTCTTCTTCTTCTTCTTCTTCTTCTTCTTCTTCTTCTTTTTTAAAATTTAGGGACTAGTTTGGAAAAAACGTCCTCATCCATCTCCTCCCTGCATGCTAACCAAAGCCTGTCTGACTACAAGTCTTGTGTGATGTGCTGGGAATGTTGTGCTCTGCACTGTAGCTCTGAAAAACAAGCTGTGTTCTGGTATACTCCAGAACACAGGAAGATACAGAAATGTATTCATGAATCTGATTTGTCCCTTGGACTATGGAAAACTGTAAGTACCCTAGCGATAAGAGTTCAGTGCACAATTGGACATTCATTCACGTCAGTAAGGCATGCCTAAGTTTATCCCTCCCCAACCACAGAGAAATATTGTAGTTGTGAAAACTCAATCTGTGTTCTAGAAAAGCCAAGGCTCTTGTGCCTAGTTTATCCAGAAATGTGCTTAAATTCCATGTTTTAATGATGCCTTTCTCAGAGTCCCCTGCTTTGCCAGATCTGTGTTTTTAAAGGCTTGCTCTGAAAGGCATTGGGGGAGTTGAGATTAGAGCTCAGCACCATGCAGCTCACCTGTGGCTGGGGCAGGAGTCTTCAAATCACAGCCAATTAGGGTACAATGGTGTTTCTGTCCATCGTCAGGATGGATGTGAGATCTTAAAATAACTAAGTAATTTTCTAACTTGCCTCAATGTAGGGTTGTAGTCTCTAGGTAGAAAGCGATGTAGGCTTGTTGAAATAAGCACGGGTACCAGAGTTAGCAAGTGAAGGTACTTGGGGTCACCCGGATGTCTGCCCTCACTAGTGAGAGCACTCACTAGTTAATTTGACAAAATAAAAAGGTTTATATGTTTGCATTTGATATTATATGTTTGTGCAAGCTATAAACAGGTTTGTATAGTGATGCTTGCCTGTTTTTAAAGTATTGTTAAGTGCAGTTTTGATTTTAGGCAGTAAATGGATTTATATTTTTGAATTCTGTAGCAAATGTTTAACTAATACAACTTTTTTTCCTCTTCTGTTTTTACCTACTGAAGAGAGATAACTAAGACAAATGGCAACAGGGTTGCAGTAAGAATGCCTACTGCTGACCTGACGAGTCTCACTTATTTGGTCAGCAAATTTTAAAAATGGGTATTGAAATGAATGCCTATGAAGTCAAAGCATTAGGTGGCTTAGTTTGGCAGAAATCGACTATTTGCTTAGGTAGTTATCATTGTGAAGAAAGAATCATCTTTCAATGAAATGTATTTATGTGTTTACACAGCAAGAGATGAGTACTTTTAAACATCAAAAAACCCCACAACCTCTCCAGCTAAGATACGGAATATAAATATTGATCAGTTCAGAGGTAACATTTATTGGGCTGATCCACTGGCCAGCAGCTTGTGCCATGCAACTGAGCCTATATCACTGGAAAGTGTGTGATTTTATCTGTTATTTGCAAATATGATGTGCTATTTTTTAACATTCATATACCAAACTGGTATTATACTGCAAACAGTAAAGGATGCATTAGCTGTAGCTAATGCCTTTCTTGGGTAAAGTCTGTAATAGAAACTTGATTTCCAAGCTTGTGATGAATGTGAAAGCTCTGAAATCCATTACATTGGCCCTGAAAAGTGACTGTAAATGCTCTGTATTGCAGACCTATAATTCCTTCAGTTCTTTTAATGTTTCAATTCTGTCACTGGTGGACAGAAAAAAAAAAAAAAAAAAAAAAAAAGCAACCATACAAAAATAACCCCAACCCCTGAAACAAGTCAAAGCCAAAGCATTCCTTCCCACCACACTCACATTAAGTACTTCAGGTCATCAGGTGTGCTGTATAGAGGAAAAATAAACAAATTACCGCTTTATCATTATTTTCCTGATAATTTATTCCACGCACAATATTCAGCAGTTTGTTTCCTGTAAGCTGGATGCAGTCCTCAGTGTTGACTCATGGCTGCAGCTGCACGTCCCCCTGCTTTGCTGAGGGCTGCTCCGGGTTCAGAGTTGTACTCTTGCCATTTTTAACCGGTGTTAATGGCTGAGGGGTGGATGCTGGGCTTTGGCAAGTCCAGGCAGCTTGACCTTGAACTCACAGAAACATTGCTTGAAAATGCTCAAGTTGCAGCTTTGGTCTTTTTGTTCTTCGATTAACAGCTTTAACAACTATTGATCAAAATACTGAAAAAAAAACAAGTGTGTTTTTTCATCAGGTTGATTTAAAGCAGCAACAGCATTGTTCCCTAGCTCAGCACCTGTCAGAGCTCAGGCACACAGAGATGGAGGAAGGCGAGGAGCACACTCTTGCTGTCTTTCTGTGGAGTCACAGCAGCCAGGAGAGTTTCGATACCTTGATGTTGGCAGTGACCAGCTGCCTGAGACTGTGTTTTAGAGCAGTTTTGTGAGGCTCCCTCTGGAATCGCCATAATAAGCCTTTTTTCAAGGCCGCAGGGTACAAAGCTCATGGCAGAGTCTGGTGAGGAATCCGACCCTTTCTGAGGTCTTTGTCCAGAGATTTGACTTACTGGGCAGTTTCCATCCTCCACTACGAGATGCATTTCTCATGTCCTCAGCACCATGCCACTGTTCACGACTGTAAGGGCCCAGCGTAATGAGCAGGAGTCCGCGGAGTTTGGGGTGTAGCAGCCAGTTTCCCTCACACACTGAACTCTGCTGGAGCTGGCGGTGCTGAGGAGAAGCCGCCAGGCAGAAGCCCAGTGCAGCACCCACAGCCACACAGAGGGCCGGTGCCCTGCCCCGTCTGTGTTAGGCCCCTCTTCGCCAGGACAGCTCGGGGACGTGGCTGCGCCCCGTGGGTGCTGTCAGGAAGAGGCTGCAGGGGTTCTTGCTGGGCCCTGAGGCTCTGCTCTGCCAGCTGCAGGCATCCTGCGCTCCCCACGGGAGGGAGCGGGGCCCTGTGCTCTGCCTGCCTCCCACAGGCAAGTCCTTTTTGTCCCCACGCCTGAACCAGGGCTCTGCAGCAGGCCAGAGGCAGTGCCTTTAACCACGGCCCACGTAACCAAAATGCTGCACCAGGAGTCATGAACGGTGATAGGAAGACAAGGAATTTTCAGGGAAAAGCTAAATGCAGTAGGGGCTTGATATTTTTGAAAAGCAAAAATGTCATTGTCAACAGCCTGCAAGCTGCAAGGTGGCGGAGTTTGTCCCCGGTGAGCGGCCCGGCGGCTCCGCGTGGCTGTGCTAACGCCAGCCCGGGACACAGCCCCATGCTGGGGGTGCTCCGCGCGCCCTCCTCGCTGGGGAGGCGGTGGTAGTCCGGTGCCTGGGCCCCTTCTCCTCCTGTTTGTTTGGGTAACAAATTAATTACAGCAAGATGATTTACTGGATCTCTTAAAGCTAAACAAGATTGTTAAGAGATCTAATGCTTCATCTTAATGGGTGTTCTGAAGGTTATCGTATGCTATATCTTAGAAGTTTAAATAAATTATAAGAATTAAATATTCATGAAGTTCCATTGTTTGGCTTAGTACAATTGCTTCCTGTAGCATAATTCATTCAACAATTTTGTACAAACTGTATAAGTATGTTTTAATTGCTATAACATAATTTACAGATTTCCTCCCATATGGCTGATTGCAATAGTAGATACAGCAAAATATCAGCCGGCAACATTTGCTTAATAAATTGTGTGTCTGAGCAAGAAAAGCTGTATTGTTTCAGTAATTCATACTCTGCAAGTTTTTATGATTGCCTCATGTCATTTATTGGCAGTCAGCACTTAGCATAGCCCCCCCAGCGTGCCATCTCTGGTGCCCATCCGCAGCACGGCCGCTCTGCTGCTGCTCGGGTCCCCAGCCCAGCTCAGCCCCGCTGATGCTGCCCGGGGGCTGGCGGGGCGGCTGGGCTGCCGGCTGTGCCCAAGGGAAGCCTTCACCTGCCTGGGGCCGCTGCACATGCTTAGTGGTTTTTGTTTTTCTCAGCTCAGCAAGTGTCTGCCTTGAAAACACTGCCAGCGTCCGTCAGGGGAGCAGAGACGATCCCGCCCGGTTCCTGGACCCGCTCTGACTCACTGAACTCCAGACCCACTGGCTCAGTTTTCCAAGTCAAAGCACGGTCCCTCTCTCAGACAGCCCACGCTGGCTGGAGCCTCTTGGTCTCAGCCAGCGTCATGGGGCAGGAGTGGGGAGCCGATGGCACGGGGGGCACGGCTGGCGGGGTGCAGTGGTGCTGTCCAGGCACATCCAACCCCCAGCCCTGCGTGGCGTGAGCCCGCACAGCCCTGCAGCGGGTGTCTGCTCCTCCCGGGTCCTCCCTTCAGTCAGGAACCAGCACAAGAGCAGGGGCAAAGTAAAGCCCAGGGCCTCGACACGGGCTTTTCCTGCTCTGCTTCTGTTTGCTCAGCACCACTGGGCACTGCTGTGGTCTGCGCATACAAGCCACTTCTAGTACTGAAACACGCAGTGGGGAAAACGAGACTTTTTACATTAACTTTTTTTTTTTTTTTTTTTTTTTTTTTTTCTCATTCAGCGTGCACACACACATTGTTTTAGCAGAAGAGCCAGGTTAGTACTAGCTACTTTTTGCAGGCTAATGAAGGCTGACGAGCAGCTTTGCTGTGCCCTGAGCCGCGTGTGCTCCTGCTGCGAGCTCCGAGTTCAGCCCTGAGGCTGCGTGAACGTGGCAGGGGGAGACGCCGGTGACCCAGGCTTGCTCCTATGTGTGGCAGTGCCCAGCCTTGAAGTGTAAATCTTCTGATCCGCTGTAGTGATTGCGTGTATACCATTGCACTTACAGAGAACCGGGATGTATTATAATGAGGGCAGGGCATAGCATAGCTTTAAATATGACCTGAAACAACCAGGATCAAACGGTGCTTGTGACAACTTTGCTGTTAATGCACATCCAGTACTGGGAATGCGTGTGTTAAAAAAAAGGTAGAGTTTGAATATGTGCAAGAGGGCAGTTTTCACAGCTTCTTCTTCAATACTTCACCAATGCTTACCGTAGCTACTCATGCAATCTTTTTAAATAACAAGATGAGTCTTTCATGCTCAGCTTATGTTAATGATATGTATTGACTTTTGCATATCGTAAATTGTGCATGAAATGACCCATTTCTGCCTACTAGAAATGCTACTATGCAATTATTACTTTGTAACACATTTTGAAAAGTAAATCTTAAAAACGTTCCCTTTTCACTCACTAGCAAAGTAGCGGTTCCTCATTGAGAAGTGCATTCCAGGATTAACTTAATGATTTGAATCTGCCTGTTCACAAAACAAAACAACAACAAAAAAGGGACGTTCTTTGGGCAGAGACCAAAGAATTTGTCTTTGAACTTCAGCGCTTCTGCTTGTGCTCAAATACAGGGCTGTTATTGCATTGAAAGTAATAAACAAATAACTGGCGATAAGAAATAAATTGCTGGCTAAAGTGTAGGACAAATCATGCAAAAATCAGAAAGCAGTCACTGTGCTGTTGTCATTATTGGTCTTCCAATGTTGTTGCTAACAAAAGTGCATTAAAATGAGGAAAACTTAAATTTTTTATTCTCCCGTGTATTCTGATATTTCAACATTTTTTTTCATCTCCAGTCTGCAAAATGGTCAGTAAAAATGCTACTAATAATAATTAAAATAAAGGGCATGGGATGAATATTCCTGGAAAATCCTGTGAGATGCAAATGCAACCTTCAAATTTCTGCACAGCACACTATCCGCTCTGAGTCATCCCCCACTCCAAATGTTCTCATTTCAGTCACTTTGATTTGGGTTTAATGCAGGGTTTGGAGGTTTTCCTTGCGCAGTTCTCTTTAGCTGTTCTGTACAGCTCTCTGTGGCTCTGCGCACGCAGTTCCTTCCCCGGTGAGCAGGTGACAGGCAGGGCTGTGCCCTCCCGCAGGGGCTGGGCACTGAATCCCGTGCTGCCTGTGGGAGAGCTTCGCAATGGGCAAATGCTGCAGGACGGCGTTTGCTGCCGTGCCACAAGACTTACGAGGCTGATGTTCTGTCGAGGCTTGAGCTATGGCGGCGTTTACAAGAATGCTACACCTGCTGTATTTCTCTTGCCTGTCCTGTGCCTTTGTGTTCAGTTTACGGCCCCAGAGGTACAGATTTACACGGGCTGAGCGGTGGATGTTATGCAAATTGCGGTCCATAACTCTCACCACCTCTTGGTACCCTGTGTGCTGATGAATGCAATTTATCTGCAGGAAACAAAAGAAATTTTTCAAATGGCAGGTCCTTCTCATTTTCTGTTTTGTTCATTGCTCTGGAATTATGTGTGACAGTTTTGTGTTTATGCAACATCATTTGTTCTGCCACGCTAATGTCACGCCAGTAAAAGTTTAGCTCTCCACCCTGTAAGAACCAGGCTCTGGCTTTCCTCCTCCTGTGCCCCCCTGCATTGCACAGATTTCCACAACATGTGTACATTTTTTTTCAAGAAGAACAAACCCCAATCAATAAATCAAAGAATGAGTACCAACTGCTTATGTAACGTGGACAAGTTGTGTTGCAACATGGCAGAGCATTACTGTAAGCTGAAGCTTATTTTGGCATTAAAATGCTAATGTAGTGATGATAAGTTCAGAAACAAGTTTATATCGAATGCACACTCCGAAATACGTAGTGGCAGTCTCCCCGTGCTGGTAGGAGAGCCCTGAAGCCAGCTAGCTGTGGCAGTGACTCACGGCCCTCCTGCCGCGGCTGTTCCGCCTTTTGCAAACCCCACACAGTCATTACAGCAGACAGCGAGGAGGGGGCACGCTCGCTCTGTGCCAGGGTCCTGGTCCCAGCCGCGGGATGCAGCCCCTCTGAGCCACTGCCAGACCCGGGCATCTAGCCACATCTAGTAGGGGCAGAACCAGGCTTCCTCTTTACAACTAAAAAACAAACAAACCAAAAACCACATGTTTTTACATAAAAGAAAAAGGTAAAAAGGTGTAGAGAAGTAATGGGTGCTTTCCCAAAGCCACCTTGTGAATCTCAACAGTAGCCAAACTACTCACTGGCTTTTGCCTCTGTGTCTGTATCTCATTTGGGCTCTGGTCATTGAACAGCTTCAAACCGAAACCCAACGGGATAAAACCAAAGGAGGCTGTAGCCTCACTCAGGCACCGAGGAGGGCCGTTTCTTTGAGTTCCCCTCTGCTCTGCGTGTGCACAGCAAGGGACCTGAGCTCCGGGACGGTGCTGGGCTTCCTCTTTTGCAGCAGCTTTGTTCCAGGGAACAATCATGCCCTGGGCTGTGCAGGGGGTGTGGGCAGAGGGGACCCCCAGAGGGTCTGGCACACCCCACGAGCCACATCCCCTCCGGGTGCCCGCTCCTGCTGCCCCCCCGGCAGCACCAACCGTGGACAGGCACTTGCCATCGCCGTCGCTCTGTGTGTGTCCTGGGCAGAGGCACGTCAGCAGCTCCCCAGTTGGTTAATGAGCAATCACATCCTTACCAGAAAACATTCTCTTGTTTTTAATCATGGCAATCTGACGTTTTGCTCAGGAGCATCCGCTCTGTGCACACAGAGCAGAGCTGTACTTTATTTCATGGACAGAATACGGCTGGATTTCAGCTGGGCGCCATGGTTTACATGGGATATCATTTATTTCTTGACTGAGCAGAGGTTTCTGTAGGTCTTTTATGGACAGACACGATGTGCCATGCTTACTTGAATAGACAGGTGAATGTCGTGGGCAGGGGAGGAGGAGGGAGGACCACATTGCTCGGTGCTCTTGCAACACAACTCACCTCCGCTCTGCCAGCCCTCTGCTAGCGGGGCGCTGCCAGAGGGAGGAAGGCAGGGCTCTTCCAGCCCACAGGGTGCTGTAAGCACGCGCCTGCGTGGGGCTGAGCCCTTGGGCCCTGCGTGTGCTGCTGGCACCAGCAGCCTGTGAGAGACGGTCACAGGGCTGCCGGGCTGCGTGGGCAAGCTGGAGCTGAGCCTCCGTCAGCGGGGAGGTGGGGGAGCTCTGAGGCCACTTGGTGCTCTGTGGGCTGACTTGGAGCTGGATCTGGTCTGGCACTAGCATTGGACCATCCTTGCTGGCACTTGTACATAACAGTACCTGCCTCCAGGTCAAGGCAGAGGGAACACAGGGAGCCAGGGATAACTCCAGGACAAAGGAAAAAGGAAAAAGGACAGGAAAAAGGACAAAGGAAAACGGGAAAATAAATGTTGTTTCTACCTGCTAAACAGGTGTTGTGCTGTTAATTATGGAGGTCACTGGTGATGAGGGATATGAATGTGTCTCTACAGCAGGAAGGGGCCTTTTCACCTGGGGACCAGGGAAGCTTGCGGCACGAGCAGAGCCATGCTCCGGACGTGTGCGCTGTGACGAGTTCATTCCTTAAATGCACCTGGCAGTTTCTGGTGACTGTACTTTTGTGAAAGACTTTGCAGAAGATCCAGCTTTTACTTAGTCCCCAGAGCTGACCTGAGCTGAATTGCATTTGATCTACCATGCTGTGGCCTTCATTGCTATTTGTTGGATAATAAAGTGAAAGGGAAGGAATCTGTTCTCTTTTGGGTAACTTAGTGAAAACAACTGAGTAAAACAGCTTTTTTTTTTTTATTATTTTTTTTTTCCTTTTTTATTTTTTTAACAGGCTAAACATAATGAGCAGCTGAAAAACGTAGGCTGTGACCACAACAAAAGCTTGCGGGACACTCGGGCAGGATTCAGTGATGTGGTTGCCTGTGGCCAGGCAGCGAGGTATGGGCACTGCAGGGGCTGGACTGGAGCAGCGTGACCACACTGTGGTGAGAAGTGCTGCAGAGCAAGGAAAAATCCAAAGGCTATAGCTGGAAAGAATTCAAAGCTTAATCCCATAATTAATTCCAATAACTAATATTTAATACAAAAAAAAAAAACACCTTTTGGAATCATGCCATCCTAGAACACATATGCACTTTTCCTCAGTCTTTAAATAACTCACTGGCTATATTTATATGCCATTTTAGCTTAGCATGTTTCCTTTTTCTTTCTTTCCTTCTTTCTTTTCTTCTTTTTTTTTTTTTTTTTCCAGTTTTCTGAAGAATTCTTAATTTCAATAGTTCTTTCGCATATTTCATTAACAGTGTTTTATTAAAATCTTTTGCAGTGATTAGAATTTTAAGCACATATTTAAAGAGAAACCAAAGAGATTAAATGGATGTTAATAGAATTTAAGACAGCCCATTAGCAACTTTGTGCCATATTTGTAAAATTCATGAAGCAACATGTTTAATTATATATGCTGATGAGATCCAGGTTTGAGAGCCTACCAGCGAATTAACATCAATGTTACATGTTTAGTTTAAGGTAGAACTGTGTATCAATCTTCATGTTTTCTGGCATAAGCTGTTTGTCAGCAGTGTGAAAGCCATTCCGATCCATTTCCCAGCAAGGAACTGATCATTTGTAGGGAAGATAACCTGACAGTTTGGCCGTCTCTCCCAGGAGCAGGGTCTTTCACCTGCTCTGTTTCCTTGCCCACATTTCACAGCCCCCACGGCTGGCCCGAGGACAGCGGTGGTGCTGGGACAGGGGGTGCGGAGATGCCAGCAGCAGCATGGCAGGGCCGGCGGGGCAGTGCCCAGCACAGGCTCCCGCAGCCCCGCGCCTTGGCAGTGCCCGGTGGTGATACAGCCAGCCCGCCAAGCCCCTGCACGGAGCACTGCTGCAGGGAAGCCCACGAGGGGAAGCCCGGGAGAGCCGACAGCGATGCGCTGGCAGGGACAAACCCTGCTCCAGCCTTCCGCCACAGGGAGGAGGGTGGTGTAACTCAACCCCAGTGTATTTTCTCTAGGACCTTGATACAGCACTTTAACTCCCTGCAGATCTTCACAGCTTGTGATCTAGTGTTTCTTTTCCTTAAAACCTCTCTTCTTGTATGCAATTCCAAGTTTTCTATTCCCTGTTTAAACCTTAATCTAAATTTAGGAGAGATGTAGATACCAATGCTCCAACAGGAGAAGGGACAGGCATCCAGCAGAGACAGCCTAATAACATGCCACTGACTGAAATCAATCTCTGCCCACAATAATTATAATTTTGAGGCAGCTCAAAACAAGTTATCACATCCCACTACTGCTGTAATTGTACATGCACCTTCTGCCTGATGTCCAGTTGCAAGCTGCCGTATCTGTGAGCCCACTGATGACAAGTTTGGGAGCTTTCCTTCTCCAGCAGCAGCCAGAAATGTGATTGAAATGCCACGTTAAGACTTATGTGCTCGAGGTGATTGCCCGCACTTCTCAGCTGCTCCTGGGCTTGTTCCCAGGTGCCAGGGCAGGCACGGGATGCAGGGTGGCAGTGCCCAGCAGCAGGACATGGGGGCGGGTGCTGGTGTCCTGCCGAGGGTCCCCCCGAGCCGCCGGGAGGCTCCAGTGCTGGTGTCCCCTCCTGTGCCACCTCCTGGCAGAGCAGCCGGCAGTGCTGGGCGCTTTGCAGGTTCAGCCATGGCTCCTCTCCTGCCAGGAGGCTTCTTACCAGGAGGCAAAGCAAGGCTCTGGGGAAACGGGGCATTTTCCTCCACCTCTGCACAGCAGAGGGAGTGTGGAGGAGCCAGACAGGGCTTCAGCCCAGGAGTGCAGGTTTTAATTCATTTTGCCTATCAACACAGGACAGGGTGCATTTCAGCCCATATTTCTGTGAATAAAAACCTCAGTCACCTGCCATTGGTCTGACAGTAGAGAAATCTGAAGGTAATCACTGAAGGTCTAATTTTCAAGATCTTCTGTTTTTATATATTTGTGGTTCTGCTCTCAAGAGTTTGTTTTCTGTGGACTGTGAAATTTGGACTGCCTAGCATAGGTGGCTCAATGCTGGTTTTGTAGTCACTATATATTCTCCTGAACCTGATTAACAGTTTTTGTGCAAGTGTTGCCTGGAAGTGATCCAGTATAACAATTTCACTGGAGAATGGGATTTCATCAAAATGTATTACACGAATGTGCCAGTTTCAAAAACTTTAATCAGAAAAGGGATCTTAGAGCCAGGAGGTATTTTCTGTTGGAAAGGGACACTGGTGAATACAGGTGCATTTTCATTTCAGAAGCTGTTTTGACATTTTTTTTTTCCTTCTTGGCAAGGCCAGTGCCTGGAAAGAGATTTTTTTTTATTATTATTATTTATTTATTTATTTTTTTCCCTGCAGGCCCTTGGGCCCCCCAGCTCCTGGCACGGCTGTGGGTCTCAGCCATGGCAGGCACCGCACGAGGGCTCGGTCTGCCTCACGCCAAGGCAGCACTGCATCGTGCGCTGCGTGGCAGAGTCTGGCTCGCCATAAAACCGGGCTTTACAAAAACAAACAAATCCCTTCGCCTGCAGAGGCATGCGTTCAGCGCCCGGCACAACCCGCAGAGCAGCAGGCTGCGGTCGTGGTCGGGGCTGCAGGGCACGGAGCACAGCACCCTGCCGGGGCACATGGTGGCCTCATCGTGGAGACATTGGCATCTCCTGACAGCCAGCGCCGGCCTGTGTCACCTCT
The DNA here is from genome assembly GCF_011077185.1 of Oxyura jamaicensis. NCBI lineage: Eukaryota > Metazoa > Chordata > Aves > Anseriformes > Anatidae > Oxyura > Oxyura jamaicensis. The sequence goes on along the minus strand of NC_048897.1, from coordinate 54,212,899 downwards.
GCCATTAGCCCAGGTACCACCAGGAAACACCTGCAATGGGCGTTGGAGGGCAGCTCCCCAGCTCCCCTGGGTGCCACACTGCGCCATTTCAGATGTTATGCCTGTGGCAAGTGGCCAAATCCCTCGTGCGCTGTGAGTTCCTTACTCAAGGTTGGTTTGCTGTGTTCTTTTTCTTTATTCAAAATCTCTCTCTTAGCTGCTAGGTAGTTTGATGAGTTCAGAGCTGAAAAGAGCCAGCTTGTTCATCCCCACTTTATTTCCATCCTTTTGAAACAGTCAGGTGCTGACCCGCAGTAGCTGCTTAACTCAGCGCAGGGCGGCTCCACGGAAATGCAGGTTACTGTTTATGTCTTTACAGAAGGATCATAAACACGTTCAGCTGAAGTAAGATCTGTCTGCACAAAAATGAATGTGAGTTCAGGGACAAAACTGAACTCCAGTAACTTAAAATAAAACAAAACCAAAACACTTTGAGTAACTTCAAAGAGGTCCCTCGAACACTCGCAGTGCCGCTATTCAGTCTACGCACAATAAACAAACCATCGCTATTTCTTGGCATACAACAAACAAACCATCACTTTCTCGGAGCACAACGGTACAGAGATCCTGTGTTCAGGACTCTAGTCCTGCGTTCATCATTTTGGGTTTAGGCAGTGCTCTGCACGTGCTACACAGCGTTCTGTTCTGGTGAAGCAGTATCAGGCTGGCAAACCGAGCTGGCACATAAATCATATTGAGAAGAAAATACCTGTGATAACCCACTAAATTGTACATTTATTCCCTGCATCGTGAGCACCCTCAACTCACAGAACACTCTGAGGGAGCGACGAAGGCCAGAGGGACCCAGCCCTCCGCTGCAGGCCAGGCTGAGGCGGGTGGCGCCAGGCCTCGCTGCCCGGCCTGCACGCGGATGGCCCCGGGCACAGCAGGGCTCCGGACCGCGCGCTGGGGCACCTGGATTTCTGGAGGTCAGGGGAATTCCACAAAGAAACGTTGGCTAGAACCTGAAGTTTAGTTTCCGGTAACAGCTCCTCAGAACGAGTTGTTCAGCATTTGGGTTGTTTTGCTGTATTTGTTCTCAGATGGTACCTTCTTTGATTTTTCCGCGTTCTGTGATTGTAGGACTACTATTTAGTGATGATGTAATTCTCTGCTTTTCCTGTTGAAGAGCATTTTAAAATAAACATCTTGGCCAGATAAAAATAATCCATGATTTAGTTCCCCTGGTTTTATTAACATGACTACCTCTCTGCTAATGCTGTTAAATCTGATGTATTTTCTTTAAACCTCTTACCCACAAGAGATCATGGAAGACGTGTCCCATGCTGTTAAAGATGCTCAGTATGGAAGCGTTTCAGATGAAAAGAGAAAAAGAGTTACAGCCACAGCAAGATGTATTACCTAAATAGCAGTAACTTGCACGTGAAAGGATGGTTAATTACAGTGCTGTCTTGCTTCCAGAGAGACTCCAGCAAGTACTGCTCCAAGACCTGGATGCACAGAAGTTCTTTCTTGTTGAGCTTGTCCAGATTCACATTAAATGCACTCAGAAATGGCCTGCATAATGTTTGTTGATATACAGCAAAGTGATGGAGGTACCTACTGCTTTATTTTGGACAGAAACTCAGTATCCAGAAAAAAAAAAAATAAAACTTGGAGAGTAGGCAGAGAACTATAAGGGGCCAGTCAACACTCTGGTACTTTTTAACGAAGGCTTTATTAAAAAATATTTAAAGAGGAGTTATTGAGAAAAGTCAATGTGAAGACTAGCTCCCTGGGACTGGGTGGCAGTCACATAAATACAGACATGAACACCTTGCCTTATAATACACTTAAATTAAGGCCTGTTTTCATTTCTTGTCCTGCTGTTTTGCAGTTCAACCTCCATTTGATGTCCTAATTCTCTCTGTCACTTAATTCCCAGCTGCTAATATTGCTTCTTTAAGCCTCTGTACAGCCATAACTACTGCAGCACAAACACTGCCTTCAGCTGCCCAAGTCTGGGGCAGCATCTGAGGGACACCACTGCCACGGCATTGTCCCCCATTGGGGCAGCCCTGTGCTCTCAGGAGCATGACAGCCGTGTCCCGCAGATGCTGCCGCCAGCCCGGGCTACCAGGCGTACCCACATGCAGCAGTGTCCCATGGCCATCCCTGGCACCTCGGTGCAGGCAGCTGAGAAGCACCCACGGGCAAGCACACATCCCTCCGGCTGGTGCGCCCCTTGGTGCCATCCCTCCTCCATGGCTGCTTTCAGCCAGTCTTCTGGGAAATGGGTTGCAAGCCTGGAAATCAGGTGTTGGAATAAGCACCTCTCTGAAAATGGTCTTTTCTTGGCGAAATGGTTGCAAGTTGCATCGGAGGAGGCTTACGCTAGATATTAGTAATAATTTCTTCATGGAGGGGGTGGTCGAGGATCAGAACGAGCTGCCCAGGGAAGTGGTGAGGTCCCCAGCCCAGGAGGTATTTCAGAGATGTGGGGGCACGGCGCTTGTGACTGCATAGGACAATGACTACATAGGTCACAGACATGCAGTCATAGACTAAACATGTATGGCCGTGCAGTCACAGACAACGATTCCCTAGGTCAAAATTTCAAGTCACCTCAGCAGGAAATGCCAATTAATAATTTCCCTATTGTCTGTGGCTTTGCTGGTTCTTTTTTGCATTAGCGTCTCTTTTTATAAGTAGTCCAAACATAATCTTCCTTCTGTTTACAAAAAGAGAAAAAGATTTTGTTTCAACATAATGTAATTAAAAATGAATATTTTACAGATAAGCTTATAGTTGGAGGGGCTTTGTTTTCTGCAGGATTATTCTCTCCTATTTCATAAAATTAAAGGGCAGAAAAGATATCAAGTACTTTCTAATACCATCTAAAATTTGACCAGTTTAATTGACATTTTTTTAATAGGATTAATTTAGTACTTGAGAGAGATGAAAGATTGATAGGACTGGAAAGTGAAGGCTGTAGTTTATGAATATGAGAAAATGTCGAGAGAAACAGCAGTGGGCTTCAAACGTCCTGCTGCTCTCTTTTAACATGTCCTGAACAGGCTCTTGAGACAATAACTCAGACTCAATCTCATTTTGTCTTGAACCTATATGAAATGGAGAATGACAATCATTACAAATTTTGCTGAGCTTGGGGATAGTTTGGATAGTAGAAACCTGGTGTAATGTTAAAAGTGCTGAGGCCATCACATTCACTTAAGTGATCTGAAGAGTGTAGAGGTGAAACCCAGCATCCAAGGAGAAGCTTATTCAGAAAGTAAGGTATATTATTTTACCTTCCCGTGCAGATGACCATTTCCTGAACTAATGCTTGCAATTTAAATGCAATACCAGGGATGAATATTTTTTTGGTTTTAGGCAAGGACTATTGGCTATGAATGGTGGGATTATTTTATCTTAGTACTATGTATGAAATAACATACTTATATTCACCTCAGAATTTAAACAGGCATGAAGATACAGCAGTAGTAGGAAAGGCAGATTTTTTTTTTTTTCTCAAAGCAAAAATTATAGCTGAAACGATGAATAACATAAAATATTCTGTAAAGTTCACTGTAGATGGAATAAATGATCCGTGGTTAGCAGGTCATCCTACCTGTACTTATATAACTACATCAGGTTTCCTTCTCGGGTGCAGAAGGTATTTGTGCTGGCCATTTTCTTTTCAGATGCTGAACAGGCCACCTCCACTTGGAAGCCAGTTGCGAAGGGTGAGAGGCACGTGTTTGATCCCGGGGAGCCACCAGCTGCTGCGGCGAGGCAGCACGAGCTCGGCGGGACGGCACAGCTTGGCGGGGGCTCCGGGCAGGAGAGGTGGCCCCGCCGTGAGGATGCGCCGTGCTCCCAGGCACACGGGGGGACGCCGGCTCGGGCCTTGGGGCTCAGCAGCTGCAGCGTGGGGCCGGATGCCTGTGGGGCCACGTGTGCCCGCCTCCCTCGGGGCCAGCCCGGGGCAGCACGCAGTTTTGCAGCCCGCTTGCACCTGCAGGTGACGAGTGCCTCGTCTGAGGAAGCCAACATCATGTGGCCGAGGTGAAGAGCAGAGCGAAAAGGCAGAGGCACCCGCCAGCCTGGCAGCTTCCAAACAATCACGGACAGCCAACAGTCACAGAACGCAAGCGTGTCTGCGGAGTCATTCACGTAGGCAGGCGAAAGGCTACATTTATCTGATAATGCACTTGAAGTGCACAATTCAAGTGGTGATCTTTAAAGTGCTCAATGAAGTACACCGAAACACTGTGAACAACTGTTCTTAAGCGGCTGCTGGGGATGCTGCCTTTAAAATATGAGTTTCATTTCTTTTGTGTGCTGTTCCAGGTCACTGGTCCTTTGTTCCACTTCTGTGAGTCCTTGTTGGATGACTGCCGTTTCTCTTCCTTCTTTGATTATTTCCAGCTTTATTTAAGGAGCTGCTCTCTGCAGATCATTTAATGAGGAGGATTTCCTCATGCAGGAAGAGCTTCCATCCTTTCCTTTTAAGTGTCAGGGTGGATATTTCCTCCACTGAACAGTAACTGCATTTAATAGTTTTCTTTCTTTAATTATTAGCAATGAATTTTCCTTCCTTTGGTCTTGTCTGAGGTAACAGTTCAGAGCATCTCCCCTGAAACTGTTTAAAAAAAACAACAGACAAATACTGGCACTGGATTCTGTGAGCAGACCTTCTCGAAGCCTGGTCCATCTCACACAAGATCATGTCCAGCTCATTTTGTGAGGCTTTAACCCCTGCTTTACAAAGCCATGATCACCCTGGTATGTTACAGCTGGCCTGAGATTTGCAGAAAGTACTCTTGAGTGGAAAGCCAACACATTGCGTAGGTCTTGAGGAAGACATAAGGCCGGAGGTATGGGGGGTGTTTTAATTTGTTGGTACCATTTGAAAAGAAAGCAAGGTGCAGGGAGAAGGGGAAAGACAGAAAACACTCGCGAGGGGGGACACCCAGCCCTTGCAGCCACCGCCGGAACATGCAGGAGGGAAAAAGCCCGGGGGCTGGTGGTGCTACAGGGGTGGTGGCACTAGGTGCTA
>NC_048897.1:54194179-54207848 GCF_011077185.1 Oxyura jamaicensis | reverse complement strand
GGGGTGGTGGCACTAGGTGCTACAGGGGTGGTGGCCATGGAGGCCCGCACCTTGGTGGCCATGCTGGGCCAAGGCAGGCCTGGAGCAGCTCCCGCTGGTCTTCGGCTTGGAGCGGGCTTGCACAGGGAGCTCGCAGAATCTAAAATCTGCTCTAAAAGGCAAACCATGACAATTACACTTAAGTGCGAGCTCTCTTGGACTTTTGGTTTATACCTGGGTAAAACCTACTGAAAATCAGCTTATTTAGTATTCTTTATTACCCCTCAACTGGAAATGATGTTTTTAGAATCCAAACTGCAAATGTAACCCTCACTAGTAAGTTCTCTTGAAGAGGTTATGGGACATAAGCTTCAGCTGTGTGCTGTGCATATTCCAGTGAAAGCAATGCCTTTTATATGCAAAGATCCTTCAAATATGTCTCTGCACTCAGTTTCGCTGACTGTCACGGTCTGAAATGAAATAATAAGTATTTTTTATCCTACTTAGGGCCAATGGTCATCCATCCTCCTGCAGGCACGGTTCTGGTAAAAAGACCTGCAATCAGAGGTGAGCAGACGTGCTGCTGGGGTGCACTTGCTATTTTTGTTCCCACACATCCACTGTAGACCTATCATTACCGAAGACATTACTGGCCCTGTAATAAACGACTCGTGGTAGCACAAGCTTGTGGGCATGTTGGTATTGTCTGAAAGGGTCTGTAACTCGGTTTCAATAGGGCTGACATGTGGAAAGGCGTAGTGCCAACCTTTCTGTTTTCTTCCCTGCTATTGATGCCTTTCTGTAAATCTTTGAACAAAACCGGGGCTTGGCCATGGTTACGGTTTTGTTCTGACTGCTGTTTTCTGAATTGCATTGATTGTGCTGGATTTTATGTTTCTTCCTGCTTTCAAGAAGAAGACTACTCAGTAAATTATGCAATCTTAGTTTTTACCCTTTTGCTTTGTCTGCAAGTAATATTAGCAAATACTACAGAGATAAGTGCAATTTCAGAACCCGTGGGCTGTTATTTCAATTTTCTCTTTCATTTTTATGTCCTATTTTGTCAGAGAGACTGGGATTTCTGCCCAGTGTCAGACCACCATTGTTTAGAATAGCAGCAAATTTTCATCCCTTTTTGTATCCACTATCTCCTAATGTTTTTCCCTATTTATTTCCCCCCCTTTTTTTTTTATTTATTTCTCACTCTTCAAATAAGTACATTTTTTTTCCAGATTAAATGGTAGAGATAAATAGGGTTAAGTAGGTGTGCATAGCTATATACAGATCTGCTAAAAACTGTGGAAGAGAGGTGTTGAACTGTCATAAAAACGTAGCCATCAGTAAACAGCTTTGGTTTTCAATTTTGCTTTTATTCTTCTTATCTTGTTGAAAGGTTCCATGCATATATTCAACAGCAGCTATTGAAGAGTTTTAAGCCCATTTTTCTTCTGAGGGTTAACACCATCACTTCCCTCTTGTATGACTGTTTTTATATTTTACATAAAGAACTTCTTCCACTACTCTGCCCCATTCAGGTTTTTCTAACACACAAAAAAATGAAACACAAAAGCGGGACTGAAACACACCTTATTATATACTCCTTGCATTTTCAGCTTTCACTTTTCCTTCCATTTTACAGTCTTAGGTTTTTTATTCACCTGTTTTAAACTCTTGGAGAAGAATGATCTTTACATAAAGCACAAGGTCGCAGTCTCCCGGAGAGGCCTCTCCAGGGGACTGACACGATATCCCAATGAGCGGGGGTGCACGGGGCAGCGAGCGGCCAGGATGGGTGCCAGGGCCGGGAGGCACCCGGGGCACCAGGGGGGTCTCTGCACCCAGCCAGGTGCCGGGGGCACCCCACCGGTGTGTGAGCTGGGGACGCGGTGCACAAAATCCCACCTGAGCAAGGAGGAAGGAAGAAAGGAGGGCGGTTGTTTTTGCTTTGGCTCATTTGCCACAATGCACTGTGGCTGCTTGCACTGGAAACCAGAGGTAGGATTAAGTGTCTCTTGATAACACCTTTGCTAATCATGGTAAATGAAGCTTTCCAAAGTTAGAGAAGATGTCACAGCCATTAATATGACTATTTAATATTTCTCACAAATAGTATTGAATAACTGCTTTTTGAATTTATTTATTTATTTATTTTTCCCTCTCTTGATCCACCAGGCTATCTAGAAGGAAAGACTCATGATTTATTTTCTATTAAGTCAATGTTGTAGCTGCAGATATGAGATAGGAGCTGCCACAGGAGGACTGTGGTCTTTCAAATCTAAGAAATACGTTCATTCCCACAATTGTTATTGCTATGATATTCCAGCACTGATTACCTGATGATCCATGATCCAAGCTGTCCTTGAATCTGGTTTTACTACAGCTAGCTTGGCACCAGTTTCCTCTGATAACTCCTAATTTCTGTTCCAAACGCAGAGGCCAGCTTTCTGCTGCCCTGTTTTGACTACATCAGTCTCTCTTTGCATCATCTTTGTCTCTCTCTCTCTCTTTTTTTTTTTTTTTTTTTTTTTTTTTTATGTCAAACAAAAGGTCTTGATCCTTTCCTCCATAACCGTGCCCAGCGGATCACCATCTGCCATGTCCAAAGGGCTGGTCCTTGCTCGCCCCTGCTCCAGGATTCCTGCCCCAGCGGGGGGCTGGCAGTGCTGCACGGGAAGAGCTCTGTACACTGCCATCCGCAGAGCCTCTGCACTGTTTTCTCTGAAACTCATTTCAATGGTCTTAAGTTGTCTTAGATCTCATTCTCATGTGAAATCGGCTTCCAAGTTATCCAGGAACCGATCACTCTGTCAGGCACCACCTTCCATCTCGGCAAAACGTGTTCATCTTCAGAAGGCATTTCACAGGGTTTTGAATTCAAAACTCTTGCAACCTGCCTGTAAATCCGGGGCCTGCCTTGTCAGCACCGATAGCTTCACTCAGCTTTGCGCAGAGCGAGGATGACTTGTCAGCGTGCTGCCGCCTGGGACTGTGCTTTCCAGCCCATGAAAAAGGCGGCTGCGCTGCACCAAGCGTTTGCCGTGAAGCCGTAGCATCCTGCGGTGGATGCGGGGAGCAGCAGGGCTGCGGGAGGGGGACGAGCGGCGGGCACCGGCTGTGCCCTGCCAGCAGGGCTGGGGCTGGGACGGGGCTGCCCTCCGGCACCGAGCCCCTTCCCCCGACACACACCTCACGCCCCGGGGAAGGAGAAGAGCGTGCGAGTCTGTCAGTGGCAACGAAGAACAGTGGCTTTCTAAGCACACTGAATTTTCGCGATTAACTTTTGGTTTTTGACAGAATCTTGCCAGTTAAGTTCCGGGCCAGTGACAGGAACACGGACACGCAGATTTCGGATGCAGACAGGCGGGAGACCCCCCACTGCCGCAGAACGCTGGTGTCCAGCTATCGGGACAGCTGGTTGCAAAGAATTGCAGGTGCACAGAATGGGGCCCAGTCATCACTGGGTGCTCCTCTCCGTGCCAGGTGTCAAGCAAATAAATGCTGTTTATTCATCTGAAAAATGCTGCAAAGTCAGATCATTTTTTTTCCGTCGTGTAACTAAAACTTAGTTGTTTTAAAATGTCTACGTTTTTCTAAATGTACTTTTCCCTGGCTTCAGGCATACAACAGCTTTTGTGCCACTGTGCATATTTTTCTATATGCACAAGAAATACAAATATTTGACCTGTTTCTCCCCAGCTTTGCCTCATGCCCTTTTGCCTCCGAGGAGCGCCTGGTGCTGTCCTGGCTGGAGCCCCGGTGGCCGAGGCTGTCGGCAAGGGCAGGGCCGACCCCTGCATGCCCCATGCGAGACCCAGGGCCTCCTGTGCAGATCTGCTGTCCCCCCACTCGGTCCCCAGTCGGTACCGATGCCTGGGGTTGCGGCACCCCAAATGCTGCACCTCTTCATGGCGTGCCATGAGCCCGCTGCCTCCTCTCTCGGTCTGCTTGGTGCCGTTCGCCAGATGCAAGACTGCGCCCTGCTCCGCCGTCCGGGTCCCTGAGGAGGGCCAGCAGCCCACCACCACGGCCCAGCCAGATCCAGTCAGACTCGGAGCCCCTGGCCACCTCCCTCTGAGCCCAGTGGTCCTGACAAAGTTATTCTGCCAGCTTGAGGTCTGCCCATCCCGGCCGTATCGCACCGCTTTCACCTCAGGGATGCTATGGAAGATCATGTTAAAAACTTAACTAAGGAAAAAAATAATCCACAGTCCTCACCTTGTTAAGAAGACATTCAAAAAGGAGACATTAATTTAAGTCTTTAGATGTCACCACCTACTGAGAATGGGCGGTGATTTTTGTTGGTTTTGGCAAATGAGAAAAATGAGGTAAATACACTTTTATTTTATTTTATTTTATTTTATTTTATTTTTAATACTGCATGTGTTATCAAAGCTCATGGCCAGATCTGTGATTCCTGCACTTACTTTGGTATTATTTGCATTTGATATTGTCCCATTTTAAGAAGTGCTTCCTCTATTCCCCCCATTGGCAACCCCATTTAGTGCTCCAGAAGGGAACCCCGTTTCTCTCAGCTTAGAGGAATATCTGTGATCTGCTTTTCTGTGAACCCTCTTGCTGAAGAAACCTGATGGAGTGATTAGAGCAATTTAAATAATTCATTATGAGACACTAAATTTTCTACTTTCCTCGAGAGGGGCTTAGGAGAGAATGCCCTGCCCTTGACTTGCTCGTGACACTGAGCTGGCTGCTTCGTTAAGTGCAGTGCCAATGGGCAGAGTGTCGTAAATCCGCTGCTCAGCATTCATAAGCCGGGACCTCATATTAATACTCAGCATTGTGCTGTGCCATTAATTTACCAGAACACAAACCTAAGTGGTAATTATTAGTGCCCATTTATTATAGCCATTTTGTTTTTCATGTCCCTTAAACATTAATCGTTCTTCTTAATAGGACGAGGTTGGTTGAACAGATGTGAAATAAATGGTATAGGTCTGTGTTCAGTAAATGCATTTTAAATTCTTTTCCTCTTTTTTTCTCTCTTTTTTTTTTTTTTTTTTTTTTTTTAATATCCAACTATGCCAACACACCATTTCAGATTCTTCTGAGTGTTTAATAGACTCTTGTGGCAAAGTGTCACAACCAGTTATCAGGGACCTTAAAATAAATTAGCTGTGTTGTGTGCCGCAGGTACTGTTCCCTGCACAGCGTGGTTCAGTACGAGATCGGTCACCGCGGGGATCGCTGGGCAGAGGGAAGGGCAGCTCGCTGTCGCTGTGGCACGGGGCAGGGCGGTGGCTCACTGTGGTGATCCTGTGGTGGGGTGCCAGGCTCTGCGCGGATCTGTACTGGTAGGTACTGTGGGCAGTGGCATCCCGCTGCTCAGACGGCAACTACTTTTGAAGCTCACATGGCAGCAAATAATTCAATTCCCTTAATGCTGTTGTAATTCCCAATCAGGAAAACAAGCGGACATTTCGATACCAAGGCACCGTCCCCCGTAACTTCCAGTGATTACAAATGTTTTGTCCAGAAAAATTCTCAGAACAGCCACTGCAAACTCCCCAACAGCTCCCCAACAGAAAAACTAATTTTTGTAGTTCTGGCTTAAATTCCTAATTTCCACATTTCCTTATTTCTCCTTCACTGAATTGCTCTTTTTTTTTTTTTTTTCCCTTCATTTTTTTCATTTTTTTTTTTTTTTTTTTTTCCTTTTTTTTTTTCATTTTTTTTTTTCTTTTTTCTTTCCTTTTCCTAGACAACTGAAAACTTACATGAGGTGTCTTTTTAGGAAATGAGGAAACAAAATGCTGCAATCAGTTCTGGATGTGTCTGCTACAATAATTTGCAAGTCGGGAAGCTCCTGACCATTTGATGCTATTAAATGGAAAGGCTTGGGTCATTCTGTCCTCATGGAAGTGTCTCTCTGCTCCTGGTGCAGGGGCAGTTTTCTTGATGCACTTAGGAATTAGCCTATTCAGTACCTTGTAAACACAATCCAATCCCAAATGAAGCCTCAAAGACTCCAAGTTTCTTCCACAGCCAATTTCAGACTCTAGAGAGTGAGAAAATAACCGTGTAGGCAAAAGATTACCATGCAATTATTTCTAATTGTTTCTATTTCTGCCTGCTTAGAAAACCAGGAAACAGGATTTACTTTTGAACAATTGCTTTAATGAAGTCAGACAAAGTTTCACCTTGTTGGAAGATGGGTACTGTTTGGACTGGGAAATCACAGAAGTGGTAATCCAAAACAATTGACCTTGATAAAATGGTTCCTAAAGCCATGAACCATCACAGTTTCAAACCCCTTCAGTTCTTCGGGACACTCATTCTGCTTGGAGCCCATGCCTTCAGAAGCAAGACATTGCACACATCACTGCATTTTCACGTTTAGAATCACCATTTTTTGCATACGTGTGGTGAGGACGGCAGTTTGGGTTTGCGGTGGGCAGGACACGTGGACAGGCTGTGCCCCTGTTGTGTGCTTTGCTTTCCCCGGCGCGGATCAGGACATGCCTGTGCCCTGTGCAGCTATGTGAGCTGGAGACGTGGAAGTGCTGTGTATGGTGACCCCGCAGGGCCCTCCATCAACAAGGAGCCGCGCTCCAGGTTTTGCTCTGGCATCCTCCCTGCTCCTGCTGCAGGGCTGTGAATGGAAAGGGGGTCCCAAGGAGCCCTCCCTGTGCTCTGCTGACCTGTGACTCTCCCTGGAGCTGTGGAGGCCAAGGACTGGTGGACCTCCCAGCCCTCCTGAGCACAGCTCAGGCTTCATGCGCACAGTCAGCAGAGGCAGATACAGAGAAGTGGTTTCTTCCCCCTCCTTCTCCTTCTCCTCCTCCTCCTACTCTTCCTCCACTGCTGCTGTTTCCAGCCATTTCAGCACAGCACGGCGGCTCTGCCCTGCTCAAGGAGGCTTTCTGTGTTTTTGCAGCCCCTCCTGCTCTGGTCCGTGAGGGTATTTCTGAGCCCCGGACACCTGCAGATCCCCTAGTACTGGATCCTTAGCACATCGGATGAGCCTACCACAATGTAATCATCTGAATTACCTTTCCCTCTGCTTCTTTGGTTATCAAACAGAGAGAAGACACTTAAGAGAATCCTTGACCTTCGTGGGTCTGTCATGAATCATTAACCCAGAAGATGGATGGGGAGGAGATCCTGCAGCAGGGCAGTGCAGTTCTTGCATTCCGTTTCTGTATCTCTAATTCAGCTGTTCTGCTCTTTTTTTCTAGCAGTATAACATTATTCCATGTGGTGGAAGTGTAGCAAAGGTCAGCTTTCCCATATCTCTCTTCAGTTTAACAATCTCTGCCCTTTATCCTTGCACATTTGCATAATATGTGCATAACGGAGGCACAAAATCCTGCGGGTGAGTTTGTCATGGAGTCTGCTTCTTTAAAGAAATAATGTTGTACTAATGTGTAACATTTGGAAAGCACTTTGACAACAAGTTATAGCATCGCAGAGCTTTGAACTTCATCACTGAAAGTTTTATATTATTATTTTTCAGAGATTACAACCTTTCATTTTGCTCTTAGGTAGAAGCAAGCTCGTTCCCTGTCACAGTGCTTTCACCACGCACCCCTCGAGGTGGTGCCTGCTGCATCAACTCAGCTGTTCTTTTCAATGGAAGGTCCAGTTCCAAAGCAGCCTTTGGGGGGTGTCCTTTTGCAGCTTGCTAGAGCAACCGATTCACGAGGTGGAATTGGCGGTGACAGTCCCAGAGCCCCAGGTCTGCAGCCCCACAGGTACGCGAGCACCAGCCCCAGGCTGCCGGGGCTGCACGGCGCTGCGAGCCCTCCCGTGCCTGCCCAGGGCTCCTCAATCCGTGTTGGTCAGGACTGAGCAGGTCTGTGAGAAGAGCAGCGTCTGTGGCAAAGCTCTCCGCGTTATCCCCCAAGCTGCGTGTGTCCCATCAAAGAGCTGTGCCTTCTTGAAATATGCAGCACGATGCGAGATGCCGTGTCCGTACCTCCGAGTACATGCAGTCACTGCGCATGTGAGGAGAGATCTTAACGTCAATGAAAGTCGTCTAACATTTCTGTGTGTGTGACCTAACATGGAGCACCGCCTGGACGTGAAATCATTTGGGGATGCACAGAAAAAGACATAAGGACAAACTGCAAAAAACTCGGCAAGGAACACAGAAGGGTCAGAACTGTGGATCCTTCCAGCAAGATTAATAATGAATCTCCTGCGCCTCATCTGAAAATGGAGTACAGCTGCTGCTGACAGCAATGCGTCTTGAGAAGAAAAACGGTTTCCCATTGATTTCCTCCTTGATAATTATATGTAGCAAATGATGCATTATGCTTAACTCCTTCTGTGCTGCTGCCATTAGCACGGACAGCTTAACTGATTGTCTCATTAGCAAGCTAAATTGGTCTTTTTAGAGGAGATAAGCTGGAGATGGAGCATCTATTCCTAAGTATAACAATAAATTAAAAGGTAGGTTTAGAATGAAAGAAAATGTAATTTTGTATGTGCAAATGTGTATCCAGGAAGTGTGAAAGAGAAAAGGTAATGACTGAACGAGCCTTTAATTTAAAAAGTAGTGAAGGACTCTGTAAACCTCATCTCTGCATACAAGAAAAACACCAGAGAGAGCACAGCAAGTGCTGCTGGGAAGCTCCAGCGTCCTGTTGGAAATGCCCCAAGCAGGCCCCGGAGGTGGTCCTGACCCAGCAGCCCACTGCCGTCCTCCCCCAGGGGCTCGCTGCAGCCCGGGGGCGGTGCGGGGCTGGCGGCAGGGGACACGGGGTGGCTGCAGCTCCTCCCTGAGCCGCTGCCTCTGTGGCTCGCTGCTGCTTCCCCTGCTGGCCCCAGAAAATACCCCGAGGGGTGCCAGGAGCTGCCCAGGGGCGCTGGGTGTGCATGCATGCCAGGCTGCCCGTGCCAGGCTGTCTGCATGGAGGCAGCTCCCGGACCACCTGCAGCAAAGGACGGCAGCGGAGAGGTTGGGTGCGTGCAAACAGGTTGGTGAGAACCAACACAAAGGCTTAGTGCAGGTATGCTCCCGGGGTGCTTGGTTTGCAATCACGGCAAGTCAACAGCTGGTAAACTGCCAGACCAGGTCCAATAGAAGCGAAGTACTGTGGCATTACATCTTATTCCTGTCCTCTTGTCCACAGGAGCTCTGTGAGGTGAAGATTCCGGAGAGCTGGTCTGCCCAGCGTGCCCGCTGTGGCCACAAGCTCTCCTGGCGTCCTGCTGACGAGGGGGGGTCCAACCCAAGCAGTGACACTGCGAGCAGTGGGGTGCTGCGGGGACCGCCAGGCTGCCTCACGCGGCCGATGTGCGCAGCAGGGCAGCGGAACGGAGAGCTGCTGCTCCCCAGTGCGTTGGGGGAGCAGTGCCAAATCCTCTGCCTTTGACAAGCAGTTGAGCTTCAAGATGTTTTGGCCACATTGGTTTGCTGTTTTGCTTGGCTTTGGTTTGGTTTGGTTTGCTTTCCCCCTCAGATCCCTCATAGCATTTTAACCACAGATCCCACAGACACAGGCAGAGTTTAATGGCAGGTCCCGTGGGCTGTAACGGGAGTAGAGCAGTGGGGGCTCGGCTGCCGACTGTCCGCAGCATTTCACTGGTGTTAGCCTGGCCTGTCCCAGGCTAACATTTGCCCCCCAAGGGGCACACCCCACACCCTTGGAGCAGGGTCGGCCCGTTTCGCTGCGTCTGCTGAGGCAAAACACTCCCACGTTTGCCTTCCTCCATCCTGAAGTGTTGAAAGTAAAACATGAACACGTTCACCACCCCGCCGCAGAGCAGCAGCCGAAACAACAACCTGTCACGTCCTCGCCGAGAAGACCCCAGCTAATGGACCTTGTAGCCATCGGCCTTAGAGTTTGTTCACCACGTATGGGTGCTCGCCAGCAGCGCCACGGTCAGGAAGGACTGCCAGCCCGTTAGAACACTTCGTGCAGTACAGGGGCATTTCCGATCATCCTGTGTTAGCGAGAAAGGCCCTAAGCCGGGTATATTTACACCCAGTACTTGAAGTATGTCCAAGAGTTTGTATCATTTAATGATTTGAAAATAACAATAATTTTAAAATATACCGCCTTCTTGTAACACAGGGGAAAAAAAAAAAAGAAACAACATTTGACAAATGCAATTAATCTGGAATGATTTGGCAGAGAAGAGTCACCATTGCTATATTTAACAAAAAACTCATTAAAACAGAATTCAGACTGAAAATAAAAGATGTTATGTAATGCAATAGCACTGATTAAGAACTGTAGCCTCAGGAATTCAAAGCCCGTGTAGATCAATCACGGACACATGCAACATTTTGTTGAGATCAGACTTTAATGGAATGCCAGTCCTGGACACAACCAAATTTTTCAGTTGGAGTATTCCCTTTCTGGGGGCCCTCAGTCACGATCCATATTTTAATGGATTTATCCTTCAAAGAGGCCTCCCCTATGCGGACCCCGGCTCAGGCCTGCAGTGACCGCGCAGCGCTGTCCTTGCAGGGCAGGAGCGGGCCTCGGGCCCCTGCGGGCGCTGCCGCGTGTTCCCAGGATCCGACCTCCCCTGCTGGGCGGGTGTGCGGGTGCAAAGGGGAAGCGGCCTGGAGAGAAGCACAGACCAGGGACCTGTTCTCAGCACTACAAGCGGCGGATTCCGGGGCACTGCCTGCACGCGGCGCCGCCCGCCGTGCTGCCCACCCCCTGCCCGGCCCCGCGCCGTGTGAGGGCCGCAGGGCCCGGCCGGGAGACCCCGCGGCACGGGGCGGCCCCGCAGGGCCCGGCTGGCGCCGCCCCCAGCCCCGCGGCGGGGCCCGGCCACGCGGCCTCGGCTGGGCCCTTCGGGGGCGGCAGGGCCGTGCCCCGGCCTGCCTCGGGTAATGAAGAAACGGGGGTCATAAGGGCCAGCTGCGCTCTTATTTTATTCTATTTATTGATTTTTTTTCTGTAATAGGGAAAAAAAAACAACAACAACAAAAAAAAACTCCTACCTGGCACAGGGAACTCTTAATTTGGTTTCGGAGATGCTGTGACAGGAGTGGCCTCGTGCCTGCAGCACGCCCTGCTAGCTCAGCTCCTGGGGGTGACGTCCCGTGGTGTCTGCACAGAAGCCCCAGCGCGGCCGTCCCAGCCTGCCCTGGCCACACGGGCTGCAGGAGCCCCAGGAGCTGCCCTCCCCGCAGCCGCTGCCTGCTGTCACCTCGGTGTCGCCCTCACCTGCTCCTCCAGTGCTGGGTCCAGGCAGTCACGTCGTGCCGCTGCAGGGTGCTGTGGGGTGTCTGCAGCCGCAGTGCACAGCCTCACCGGAGGGGCAGAGAGGCCCAGCCGGACCCTTCTGAGTCCAGCACCTGTATGAGAACAGCTGCTGCACAGCCACATCGAAGGCTCTGTGCAGACACTTTCCTCGGCACCAGTGGGCTTGCTTTCACTGGCGATCATGAAGATGGATCAGGAGACCCCATATCCACATCCCCATCGACTCCTCTGGGGAAGCCCAGGTCTTCCTGATGCTGCCCGAGCACGAGCCCATCTGCTCAGCCCAGCGCCTGCAGCGGCAGGGCAGAATTAGCCCCGGGTCTGTCCATGGCACCATCCGGGTCCCTTCACTCAGGCCCTGGCCAGGTCTCTCCTTTCAGGTGCCGACCGGCCGGGTGCCTCTGCTCCCAGTACTTTTCTCTGTGAGGCCCCAGCAGCTCTTACTACACCTGAAATGCAAAACCCCCATCACCTGTGGTTCCTCAGCTACTGTTAAAGTAGCTCAGCCTGGTAACAGTTAGCTCCCGCGGGGAGCTGCCAGGTCCCCGAAACAACCAAGAACGTGAGGGTGACAGGTTCCCAGTCATTGGGATCCTGTGTGAGAGTTTATTCTTCACCTCCTGGCAGGCAAACTTTGACAGTGAGAACTTTCCAGCAGATATTAAATTAAAGAAATCTGGGGATTAATTCCTCAGGTTTCTCAAGTGTGAGCCACCTGGCAGCCACAGCGAGATGCTCTGCAGCGTTTTGTACACAGTAATCATCACCTGCGCTGCCAAGGGCTGGGGGTGCGGTGCTGGTGTCTGCACTTCACTCCTCTGCTCTCATTGTTCTTTGAGTGCTTCTGTTGTTTAAAAAAGCACTCACGGCAATTTTGTTCTGTGCCGCAGAGGAGGAGAGTGAGGTGGTCGGTCACTTGTGCTGCTTATTGACAGCGTGATGGCTTTAAATGGCGGGGCAGGGTCTGGCAAATTCTAGGTCCCGATGCTAGCAAGAGGACAATGGAGCCTATGAGAATGGCTCAGAAAAAATCATCACAGGAAAAAAAAATCGTGTGTGGGAAACAAGGTTTTGAAAGAGATACAGAATGAAATGTTGAACTGCTCAAAGGTCACGGTCAGATGGAGATTATTATGAAATAACTGAACGTTCTTGAATCCCTGTGGTTTGATTGTCTGCTCACAGGCCTCAGTAAAGAGCAGAGCTTTCTGCACCCTTTGAATGCTGAGCAGGAGCTGCATGCTGGTCACTGCACAGTCTGTTGAAGAGAGATCCCTGCTTACCTGGCCTGTGCTGTCCCATCGGGAGTGCCACGTCCAGCTGCAGGCAGCGTGCGGAGGCTGGACGGAGACTCCTGAGGGCCTTCCCACAGACAGAGCTGCACGGCTCTGTAGCATTTCCTGGGCCCTGTGCATATTATTATCAGCAACATTTCTCTGGTTTGCCACACATTTCTTTAACAGAAAGTAAAGGACCCCCTCCACCCCCACTACTCCCCTACAAGTAGATTACCCAAGGGAAAAGAGCCAAGCATTTACACTCCCAGAAAACAAACATCTCTTGCTTAGATTCTGATCAGCTTTTAGAGTCTTTTTGACTTTGGCTGGCCTTACCTTTCCCCGTCTTCCCCAGCAAGCCCTGCGGTTAGCAGAACGTCCTTGTGCCTGCTCATGCCCTGTGCTGCTCACCTGATGGCGCGGTGTGCCGGGGCGTGCCGACAGCCCAGATGCACGGCCGCATGCCCCCGCTGCCCTGCCGGGGAGCTTACTGTAACCGCTGGTGTCGCGGACTCGTAGGGAACCGTGGCAGTGGGGGTGGTTTTACTACGGCATTTGCTGTTAGGCGTTTCTGTACTGCACCCTGGTGCTGTGCTACCTGAGTGTGAGTGCGAGAGGCGCAGCACTCATCCCCCTCTCCACGGACAGCAAAGTTTCGCTGAAATAATTCTGGTATGGGGTTCTCGTGTTCTTGGGAGGATGTTGAGGATGTTGAATTCAGAAGGCACAGTGTCAAACTCGAACCTGATGTGAGCCGTGCCGCACGGAGCAGGAGGGAGCGCACGGCAGCACGAAGGTAAATAGTCGGCTCGGCTAAGCCCGTGGTTAATGAGTTCAGCCGTGTTTATAATTTCGGTTCAGTGGATCTCTGGATTTCACTTTCCAGCTCACTGCATCCAGTCCAGAGAATCAATATGAATTATCAGTAATTTGTCAGAGGCTGATAAATGGCATTATGATGTGGAACTGCCGCTAAGCCTGGCATTGTCCTTGCTTGTTGGGTCAGCGGTGTTTTTTTAATCCTTGGATGTCGCAGTAATATGCTATTCTACAGTAACGAATCTGCTGGCTTCTTCGGGGCTGGAGCAAGCCCCGACACAGCTGCAAAATATGTTTATTGTAAACAGATATGTCAAAGCAGGTGTAGGGTGACTTACATTTTGAAATAATGGCCACACAGAAGATAGGAGCAGATACCTTCCCTCATGGCAACTTGTTTTGTGTCAC
>NC_048897.1:54131732-54194169 GCF_011077185.1 Oxyura jamaicensis | reverse complement strand
GGAGCCCTGGCACAGGCTGCCCAGAGGGGCTGGGGGCTCCTCGGGGACATCTCCAGCAGCCGCCTGCACGTGGGGCTGGGCACCCTGCTCGGGGGGCACTGCTGGGGCTGGGGGGCACAGGGGCACCCAGAGGTGCTCCCGCCCCAGCCACGTGTGATGCTGTGATACGCTGTGGCCGAGCAGCCCACTAGAGCATTGTCTTTCCCATTACTTCTGATGCCCGTGTGCACTTCAAGCCTACTCCTCTGTATGTTGGACATTTAAATTTTGAGCCTCTAGGATAGGTCTGATGTTCTTTGTTGCTGCCATTGGCCACACAGAGTAAAAGTGGGTACAAGTTAATTGGCGCTTGTTAATGTGGCCCGTTCAGCTCCCTCTAGCCCCATTAGCAGCATTGCAGAGAATTACAGACTGACTTGGGAGGAACTGGAGAAACACAACCAGCACTGTCTTGTTTTACTGAAATAAAAAAAGATACACATTCACAGAGCAAGCTCTTAGAGTGTATCAGCTCTGTCCTAGGTCAGTCTGCAACAGCAAAATGATGGACAGATGTAAAAGATAATAAGTTCCAGGAACTTTTCCTCCTGGAGATTTATGACTCAATTGTCATTTTCCCATCTTGACTGGAACAGCTTGCAAGATCATCATTAATATCATTTTCTAGCTGCTTAGGTCACACAGAGCTGTAGAAGGTTCAATATTTTTGTACTGAAGTTTTTACTGAAGGATTTTATTATAAAAATAAGAGCGGCAGGAGCTGCTCCTGGCTCTGTCTCCTTGCTGGGGAAGCTGAGCCAAGCGTGTGCCCAGTGGTCCTGCAGCGGGTGGGAATGGCCCAAATCGGCAGCGGTCCCCCGGCACCATCCCAGGCTGGCCGTGGTGCTGCTCGTGCTGCAGGGTCATGGAGGAAAAGCTTTGTGTTATTTGCAGTGAGACTGGAGCTCAGCTGTTTCCCCTGCTGATGCGAAGGTAAAAGTGAATCTCACCGGCAAGGTCCTGCAGCTGAGGCCACCCTGGAGAGCAGCACTTCTGTCCTGGGGTTGGGCACCATGCCCGAGGGGCAGCCCAGCTTACGCGCCTCGCACCGGGCAGTGGTACCTGGGCACCATCTGGGTGCCGCAGCCCTGGGCCTGCGTCGGCAGCGGCTGCATGGGTGCCGGACTGCAAGGACAATTAGTCAAATTCAAGGAAACAACGTTCTTCTGTAAACTTTTCTACACACGTGCTAATTACCTTTGGAAATAAAATAATAGCTTGGCTTGTTTTTAGCAGAAAGCTTCTTTCTGTGGGGTCGCTGTTACAAATCTGTCATTTTACCTCAAGAGCCACCACGTTGCTCAGGCTGGGGGGCCGTTACCTGCTGTCCAGAGCTCGCAGCTGCAGAAGGAAGAGGGGTGAGACGGGTCAGTGCATCTCTGTGGCAGCACGAGCAGCCCCTGGGCCCCCTGGGCCCTCTCACAGGAGGGACCCTTGGAGCTGCCCGGCCCCACGGCACCCGGTGCCCCCCGCCTGCCCTGGTGCTGCTGGCAGCGTTACCGCCTCCGACAGCTCAGCTCGTTCCAGGAGCTCGGCTAAACCCAGAGGGGACCTCGCACTGCCCAGGTCTGGCACCCCCCAGATAAGCCTGCAGTCCTCGGGGGCAGCTGTGTCTGCGCTCCTGGTGAAGGATGAGAAGTGTCTTCCCTCTCTTGGCGTTACGTGGAGACAAATGGTACCTCTGCAGGCAATCCCTGCAGTTGTCAGACGAGGAGAGAAGCAAGGCTATTTTAAAAGCCAGTAATTACATCTGCTAAAATGGAGCTGCGCAAGGGAAACAGGCTCCTGCTCTGTGCTGGGCTGCAGCCTTTCCTCCTTCAGTGCTGACACAGGGGAGAGACAGGAGGCAGAGGAAAAATCTCTGATCCCTACGTGCGCTCATCGGAGCTGATATTCCCTACCAAAGAATTTCACCTTTTGTCTAAGTGTTGTGTGCAGAATCGGGAGGTCCTGCAGAGGAGGCTGGGCCCTGGCTGGGGATGTGATGCAGGTGGGATGGCTGCCGCGGGGCTGTGCCCACCGCAGGGTGTGTGGGCTGTGGGGCTGTGCCCACCTTTGGAAAATTTTCTGGATTTTTTTTTTTTTCTGAAAATTTTTCTGGACACTTTCTGGAAATTGCGAGAAACGGCTATGGTATTTTTATTTTATCTATCCAGTTTGCTTATTTCCAAGGGAGATGTTATGCCTGAGTCTTTTGCCTGGGGACTCTCTTCCAGTGCACTGAGGGTGTCTGTTCCTATTAGAAATGTTGCAACAAATAGAAATTACATGCAACATTTCATCAAAATCTTCAGGCTCAAGAAGAAAACCCCTTTTGTTTATTCTGCTGCGTTATTTATTTATTTATTTTTGGTGAGATGCAGTGTATAAAGAGGAAAGCGATCCTAAAGGAATTACGACTCATGGAGATTAGATAAGTAAGACAACTATAAAAGCCACGCTAAACAGCAGTTTTGCATACAAGTTCTAACAAATTGTGTAGTGGTTTGTAATTCCAACATGTGAATGCAAAGCTATTTCTGAAACAAAGATTTTGGTAATAAGTATGCATTTGAATTTTAGTTAAGATAATAATATGCCCTAAGGGTACATATTCTTGGAATCATTTTGCATGCATGCCATGCTCCTTCTGAAAAAAAAAAAAAAAAAAAAAAAAAAAAGGAGCTGCTATGATTTGACAGTAACTACATACACTGAGAAAACTAATCAGAGGATGCACTCTGAGCGCCTGTCTTCCCTCTGGGACGGGCAGTGCAGCCATGCTGAGGGCAGTGATGCCCAGGGGCACACGGGGCCGTGGCCGGGCTGAGTGGGACGCTCCCCGCTGGCCAGGGCGCTTTGCAAAGCCGAGGCCACGGACAAAAAGGGAGGTGATTGATCCTCAGGGAAATTACACAAGCAATTTGTTCAGCGGCTTTGTTGTTGAGCTTTTGCCCAAATAAAAGATTTTTGTGCTCTGCTTAGCAAATGTTTTTGTTATTCCAGTAATTGTTTTGGGGGGAATTGAGAAAAAAAATAAACAACTTACAAGAGTTAAATGGCAACTTGAGAGACCATGCTTATTAGCTCAGAAAGGGAAAAGAGTCTCAGGTGACCTTTCTTGTGCAGAAAACTCTTCTATCAGCTGCATTTTGTACATATCGGAATAACTCGTATGTTTGAGTTTGGTTCAAAGACCAATGCCAGGACCTCTTGTCTGCTGAACCCAAGGAGCGCCGTGCTGGCAGTGCACCCCGGGGCAGGTGGGGGGCCGCGGGGCTGCAGGCAGCGGGCAGAGCCTCGCCGCCCCCAGGGCACAGCCGTGGGCAGGCTGCGTGGGGACGTAACCAGGGACTGGGGCCGCCGTGGGCTGCAGCAGGTCCCTCCGAGCCGTGCTGCTCGGCGCTGCTGGCAGGAGCTGGCTGAAGTCTTGATGTGCCGGCACGCAGGGGCTGGGCCCAGAGCGGGTCCTGCGGGAGCAGAAGCTGTGGTGGCACCGACGTGCCGGAGGGGAGGAGAGGAGCGTGGCGGAGAGGAGCATCTCTGTGATTCTGTGTGATTCTGTGGCCTGCTGGAGCTTCCCCCCGCAGGGCTGGCTGCCCCTGTCACCGACTGGCTCCCCGGCTCCAGCACCGGCTTTGGCACATCTCTCGCTGCCCAACCAGTCCCAGCCCTTTGGTCACTCCCGGCCAGCCTTAAATTCCCTCCTGCTGGGAGTTTTCTCCTGAGCAGCCTCGCACAGCACTGGTTCTCCTAAACAGCTGTACCTCCGGGGATGAATTGTGTCTGACCTCGGGGGCTTTCAGGTTTTTTCAGCTCAGGCTCCTCTGGCGTCCATCAGAAGGTTAACAGAGCACGAAGGACAGTGGCTGTGGAAGGTGCGAGGGGCTGCGGAGGCGACACTTCACCAAGCACACACAGCACCCGCAGCCAGGCACATCTGCACCCCAAGGGCAGGGTCGTGCCTCAGCCCCCCAGGCTGGTGGCCACCCTGGGGTGGGAGCAGGAGGGGCGGTGGGGACGCCAGAGCCTGCCTGTCCTGTCCTGGCCGTGCTGGTGCTGGGGCAAACCGGGGTGCGTGGTGGTGCTGGAGCCTGGGCTGGATCCCCGTCTCTGTCCCCTGGTGCAGGCGAGTGGGCAGTGCTGGGTGCTGCCGGGGGACTTAGCTGGCTTTGTGTGTTTTCTCCTCAGGTACTTAGTGGCTGGACACGAGGGTATCTGCTGCAGCGGGGAAAAATCAATGTGATTACTATGCCATCGGGCTACATCTAACTACAATATCCCGGACAAGCAGGAGACACATCATTCACAGATAATGCTGCATTGCAGGTGAAAGGAAAATGTCGTGGCTGGAGGGGAGCGTGCTGGGGAGAATAGTAATAAAAAAAAAGGCAAGCCAGATCATCTTTTCCCGTGGAAGCAATTACAGAATGCATCAGGCTTTGACATGACTCTGTAATTAACAGGAAGGCAAACAGTTAAAGATTAGTGGCTATTAATGAGTTGCTATATAAGCAGATTACTAGCCCTGTGCTCCAGGTCTGTGGGCAAGCTAAGCAGCTTGTGCTTTTGCATAGGTGACCTCTCCTCCTGATCCTGAATTTAATTATTAGCAGACCAAACCCTGAGCTGACTCTGGGCATAGCTCCCAGGGAGCTGCACTCTGCCGGGAGGAAGCGGTGCCGTTCTGAGGGACCTGAGGAGTTCGTGTTCACCCGTCCTTTGGGATGGAGGGAAGAATAGGTGGCGTTTTGTCTCCCAATTAGCTGATTTTGAAGTCCAAATGAAATGTTTTTCTATTCTACTTTTATCCAAGTAGAATGGTAACCTTCCCCTATGCCAAAACCTGAAACTGAATCCCTGCAAGCAAATAAAGTGCAGCTGAGAAGTGTTCACAAGCTGCAGGTTTGTTTATTTATTTATTTGTTAAATTTTTATTTTTTATTTTTCCCCAGGCACTGTCTTCCCAAGAGCACACCCAAGAGCCTGCCTGGGGCTGTTCCCCCCTGGGGCTGGAGCCCAGCAGGGACTGGGTGCCAGGTTCAGTCCAGGCCCCCCAGTTCACAGGTGGCAGTCAATAATTGCCATGACCTGCCAAAGACTTCGTAAAATGCTTGCCCATTCAACAGCTTACACTCTACAGCAACAGCGGAGACTCCTCCTGGTGCCCAGGCAGAGCGAGGAGGATTTTTCTGCCCCGTTGGGAACACACAAGTGCCTGTTGACCCCTCGCGTGCCACCCAGGTGCGGGCGGCCAAGCGGGAGGACCACTGCCCTGCCCCTCCAGCCCTGCCGAGCAGCCCGGTGGCTCCCCCAGGGGACTTCAGCAGGACGGGGACGCGGCCCTGCCACCACCGGCTGTCCCCCAGAGGTAGGGACGGGCAGCAGAATCCAGGCAGCACCAAGCAGGGGATGACGGCAGCCAGCCGTGTCCTGAGAACATCGCCTGTTCTCGGGGTGCATCCCTGCGGTGTGTTCACTTCCCCAGGGGCAAGTGGGAGAGAGAACGCATTGCAATGGAGACTTATTAGAAGCAGGTTCGAAGTACAGCAGGGCAGGAGCCACCTTTGAAACAGCTTCTCTGGAATTCCTCTCATGGAGACCTCAGGCACTGCCCCCTTTGTGCGCACCTGGGGCTTTCCTTGGCCTGGGGACGCATTTCAGGGCAGGGAGCGTGAGGTCTGCCAGGAGCGGGGCCATCTCCCTCACCATCCGGCACGCGAGGTTCCTCCGAACACTTGGCTGCTCTCTGGGCAATTTTCCGAATCTTTATTGCACTTTGATTCTGGTTATCAAAGAGAAAAATCCATCGTAGGCTTAAATAAACAAATTGCCTGCTCTTTACCTCATGTATTAATTGCTATGCGCACCGCAAGCACTTCAGGGATGTGAGGCTTCTCTCATAAGCTTATTTGTGCAAAACTGATACATGGACTGCCTATCTGCATGGCTACGTTTTAAATATTTTAAAATATATTTGCATAAGTTTAAATATGAAACGTTTCAAATACAAATATATTTAGCAATAAAATTGGAGTGCCCACTGAAGATCATGATGGATTTTGTGGCATTCTGTCCCAGTTTCCAGCACTGCATTTCCATTCCCTGTACCAGAAGCCCACTTGCCTTTCAGGGCCAAGGGTGGATAATTCCTTTGCCACCCAAGCGATCGTCTCTTTGAAGGATGCACGCAGAATTAAAACCACCAGTAAAGAGCATCGGGAGGAGTGCAAATGCCCTGCTGCGAGCCGAGGTGTATCCAGCACGACAGGCCCAGGGACGGGGCTGTCCTTGGGGTGCCTGCCAGGCAGCTGGGGCTTCTGCAGCAAGATTCACGTGCTGGGGGTGGCGGCAGGGTTTGCCCAGCCAGGGAGCCCCCTGTGCACTGTGCTGATGTGTCCGGGCAGCTCAGCGGGTCTCGGGACATCCCCAGGGTCACTGCAGACCTGGAGGTCCTGACCTGAGCTGGGCCGTGGGGAGACAAGAGCCTGGCAGCGGTGGAGGCTCGTCCACAGCCCCTCCATCCCGCAGGGACTCCCAGAGACAGGAATTGAGACAGTAATTTGTAAGCCACGTTTGCAGCTCAGGTCACCACCCGGACCACTCGGCAATTCTTACCGGTCGTCTGAACCGCAGGCAGGGGATGCTGATGCTGTGAGTATTTGCAAACTGCCATTTGATTTAGCCTCCTGTCTTCCCCGAGGTGCTGGGTTACATTAGGAAGTGTGAGGATTTATCAAATTCATGCTTCTAAGTCACCATTACTCATCTTCGTTTCTAATTCCAAACCTGATGTCCTGATCTGAAAAATGGGAAAACGAAGTTGGCTCACTGCGTGCCTCCTATCGCACTTCTGCCTTTTGAACTCCTAGAGTGAAAATTGTGATTTTCAGGTGAATTACAGCTCAATAGGTGTGGCTTGTGATACTTTCACCTATTTATCTCTGTGCATCAGCGGTCAACAATATATAAAAAGAAAATAAGAGAACATAACACAAAAACTGAGATTTCACAATAAAGATATCTCAAGGTTTACTGCAAAGTTCTGTGGAGCTATTATATTCAGCACAGACTTCTCAGAGATTTTACTACTACAAACCACAGGTTATTGCTAATAATCAGAATGTTTTGAAATGTTTTAATATAGTCAATTAATGCTTTATTATGATGAAATTGATGGACAATTTTAATCAGATTTTGACCATTACAATATTTTTCCTGTAAATAAAAACTATTTCTATACTGCAGTCAGGATAAAAAGGGGCAAATGGAGCTAAGTGCATAGTTGAGTAAATACTGCTATCACTTCTGAACTATAAAGCTTACTTATGTGTAAACATAATTGTGAGGCTTTCTACCTGATTTTCAAATTGCAAGGGCAATAAAAGACTCTTAATGTCCTGAATTGCTTCCCTTTTATTAGTCACTCAGCTCTAATATTCATGTCACTTTATCATCATATTTAAAAAATAAATAAAAAAAGGGAGAAGGCCCAGAGCTTTCACAATAAAGCGAAGTAACAAGCATTGCATGCATTTATTATAAACGTGATGGTAAAGTTTGCCCATGCATCCCCGTCCTGGCGCTCTGAGATGCTGGCGGAGGTGTGAGCATCATGGTCCTGCAGCAGCTGCCAGCCGCGGCGCCCCGTGGGCCTCCAGTGGCGGCAGGCGCCGTGGGACACAGGCAGGGCAGGGCAGTCCCTGTGCCGCTGCGGGGGACCGCAGGGTGCAGGTGGAGCCGTGCCCCCTGCCCTTCCGCCTCACCCGCCCCGCTATGGGCACCGAGCGCCCGCTGCCCGTGGCATTTCCGAGCGGCCCTGAGGCTGCCAGCCTGCCACGGCCTCCAGCCCGCAGGGAGCCGCCGGCCCCTCTGCAGGGCCACACCGGGCCCACCGCGCTGCGGAGACCCCCGGGCAGTGTCTGCGGGGCCCCGCCAGCTGCTCACTGCTGGTTTAATTCCCTCCCAGCTCGCGTGCGGCTCTCTGCAAAGAGGCAGCATCCTGGCCGCTCGCAGCAACCCCATCAGTTCGCCTGCCCTTTTCTGCTCACTTTGCTTGCCTGGTACCCCCTCATAAAGTCATAAAGATTGCACCTTGGCCATGGTGATTTACATTTTTAGCCTTGTCATGTTGGTTAGCAGCTCTTTATGGATGAGAAAATATTTATTCATCCTCGCACAGAATGCTATGCTGTTATATACTGTTATATACTGTTATATACTGCTGTACTGTTATGCTTCTTCCAGAGGAGAGCAACTCCTATTAAGAGTTTACCACGTTGCTCTAGCAGTAATGCTGTCCCAGTAGTCCTATCCCATGATTAGAACTCTTCTTCCTTTCTTAAATACTTCAGAAATCTTCCTTACTGACCCACTGCATTTGGTGGAGAAGTCACGCCAGCAATGCACCTCTCTGGCAGATTGCCCCCCCAGCCGTGGCTGCAGACAGCCCCCCGCAGCCTGCACCCCGTGCCAGCAGCACCTGGGAGCAGCACGTCCACAGCACCAGCTACACGTCCCCCCTCATCGAGGCTGCACACAGTGCCCTGGTGCGGTGCTACCTTTAGCGACTGCGTTGCCAGAGTAGCTGGGGTTTCCAGAAGGGTATTCACAAGTTAAGAAGCCATTGTGAGCAGGGGCCTGAATTCCCCGAGGATCAGCAAAATGCCCCTCATCGCCTATGCTAGGCAGCCCCGATGCCAAAGGTGTTTTGCAGTCTGTATGGTGCTTTTCAGCGTCTGCTGAAAAATGCCCTGATACTGAAAAGTTTTCTGTAATTAGAGAAAGGCTGAAATTGGCAATGATAGCAGTATTCACACATCATTTTAATGCCTATTGTATCATACCAACCTGATCCCTGATAGCCTTTAATAATGGTCTTTATTCCTGTTGTCCTGCAAAATTGCGATGTCACATCAGGCAGCCAAGCAAGGCTTACAATGAATTGATTCGAAATTAAAAACGAAGACAGCCATTCGCTTTTCATTACTCACCCTGTTTTTCAGCAAGCAAAGGTAAGTCACTGTCTCTGTTTCTTAGCAGATCAAGAAGGCTCAAGGGGAAATGCACAACCCCCAGGTGTCTGAAACTTGGGTGGGCTCGTACTTGGTACTTGCTCTTTAACCACAGCTTGACGACTCAGGATAAGGTTTCCAGATATGGCATTGGTTAATTATGCAATGCAGCATCCTTCACTGCTGGTGCCTCTGTCCTAGAGAACCAGATTTTGCTCTCCTGGATGGTGTGGAGCAATGTGTGTTGCATAACCCTAAACACCAGCATCTGCCACTGATACTCCACGTCCTTTGTGCTTTCGACTTGTTTCCTGCAATTCTACTGTTGTTTAGAACAGAAGTGTTTACCTATTTGCAAATATTTTGCATATATAGTCTTACAGCCTTGCTATTTACATCTGTTGCATGCATATCCCAAAATGGCACATTTTCTTTTAGCTTCTGTCATTGCACGGCACAGCACATTTGGGTTTCTGAATAATTCATCACAATCTAGTCTGTGTTATAAACTCTCGTAGTTTTGAGCTCAGCACTCAGCTTGCCTACTGTGGGCAACATTTTTTTTTCTTTTAACTGGAGAGCAAAAAAAAGAAAAATGTCTTATGAATACACAAGCTGAGAACTTAGCAGAATATTTTGGTTTTGGTATATAAGAGTGCGAAGTGAACATCACCAAAGACCTGTCCCATTCCCCCACCTTTTAAATTTCTCTAGACCCTGTGTGCCCGGCCAGACTGTGCAGTGCCCAGGACAAAGCCTGCCCTTTGCTGGGGGGCCCAGGCCCTGGCTGGGTGCACACCTGGGGCACCAGGACCGCGGCACCGGGTCCAGCTGGGGAGCGGAAACCTGGGCGCAGGGCAGCAGCAGGGCCTGCCGGGGGGCACGGCCGCCCCCCGAGGGTGCCCTCAGGCCCTGTGCCCAGCACTGCAGGACACGAGGGATGGAGACAGGCCAAGAAGTGAGTGCAGAAGCGCTGGTGCACGGGTGCTGCCTTGGCTCTGGGCTGGGCAGGAGCCGCCTGGGTGCCTCTGCTCAGAGAGCTCCTGGGCACTGACGGCAGGCAGAGCTGGCACGGGTCTGCCCCGGGCACTGGGAGCGCTGCTGCTTCCAGCAACCGCCACACTTCCCCTGGCTGTTATTTTTATGCATCCACATACAAAGGGCAGTGTGTGTGTGTTTTGTCTTTAAGATAGCATGATATAGCATTAATCATTTTATTATTAAAAATATGTATTGTAATGTTATTTTTGCAGAAAGATGTCTCTAATTTGCAAGATTTGTCAAGGCAGATACCAGAACCTGGGGGGAGGAGGTGGGGATGGATTTCCTTCCTTGTTGTCCAGAATGGTGACTACGCAAGTAAACCTACCGCCTAAATACAGAGCAGTGTCCAGTCGATACAACACTACGTGCAGAAAATGTAGTTCTGCTGTAGTTGTCATGTGGTTTAATTCATTTGATGTGCACCTTCCTGAAGGGGTAGTGAGTCCGGATCAAACCTCAGATCCAGCCTTGTTGATCCAAAGTTGTAATTTAGCTGCTTTATCTGCAGACTGACCGCCTGACAGCTGATGCTGCTTGCTGCAACTTTCAGGTTTTTGGTGCAAGTTCTCACGGTGCTGCAGCTGTTTGGGTTGTGTGCCCTTCCCACAGCAGAGCTGGGCTTTCCCCTGGGGGATGCGGGCTGTGACGGATAGGTGAGCATGGGCTAGGCGCACCCAGAGCACGTGCTTTGTAGCTAAAGATGATGCTGATAAGTCATGCTTTGTATTGTTTTATTTTTATTTTTACCCTCCACCTCCCTTACTTATTTTATATTAAATGAAACGTTCGTATTGATTCTTACATAGCAGTGCTGTAACCAGACCCTGTGCTGTCTCTTCCTCGCAGAGGCATGCAGTTTGTTACAAGTGATGCACACTGCTTGAAATTCAGAGAGATTTGGGTTTTCTCTTTAGACAAACACATTATTTCTGGTCCCTAGACGAGGGGCTCAGCTCCCCAGAGCAGATACATTCAGGTAGGAGCACTCTCTTTCCCAAAGCCAACATATGCTTCTGTGGTTGTTTTACATCTGCATTGCTCTGTTTTTACTGCTCCTGAAATAAAGTCCTGGAGCAGGATTTTAACAAACTAGTTATATATTTCAAAGCTATTGATTTTCTTCTTACATAAACATAAGGATAACTGAATTATGTAATAGTCTTGCCACAGTAATATATATAGTATGCATATATATATAAATCAAATTTTGGCCCATCTGATTAGTTTTTCTGTAACCTATTCTTGCATTATTTTCTTACCTTGAAGATTCAGAACTGTTCATCATTTACATATTATTTTTTTCCATATTCTATTAATACACATCTGCAAAGCAAAGGAAATAAATCATGAGAGAAATGCTGCTGCAGACTTTGAAGGCTTCAGGATTTGCCCTAGAGAAGTTCCAATTACAGCCAATGGATGTTTTGCCAGAATAAGGACACCATGAAAACTGCAGTGTATTTTCCTATTTGAATAATTGAATTTTAATATTTAATTTCTTGTACCCCTTCCTTTTTTATTTTATTTTATTTTATTTTGAAAGAGACAGTAGCATATAAACATTGGTTTGTAAATAGAAGGTAAAAAATGTGTCGGTACTTGCAATATCAGAGCACTGAGTTTCTCTAATTTTAATTACACTTGAAGTCAGTATGCCCACATACCTTTTGCTGAACATTTTTGGTTTCCTAATATTATATGGGGAAAAAACGTAGGCAGTGCCTGGAGCCTTCTTGACAAATTCAATTGATTGTAGCAGAAAGGAGAAGTAAGTCTGGCACAAAGCAAGCTTTCACTGATTGCTGGAGTGGCATTGGCTTCACAGGAAACTTGAATTAACATCAGGTTCAGGAACTAGAGCCACAAAAGGAAAAATAAGTTGGCATTTCTGAAGGATTTGAATTGGCTTTGCATTTTACAAGCATTCAGCCATTGCAGATTAGAAGGTTTTTATTTAACCTTTTGTTTGCTTGTTTGCTTTTGTTTTGTTTTGAAACAGATAATAAATAAAATTAAAATTAAGGTTACCAAACATAACAGTGTAATGGGCATTATCTGATACGGGGACTTGTGTGTCCAGAGATATGTGCAATTCTTCTGATCGGAACAATTATTTTATATAAAGGGCATTATCTTTCCTTACTAGCCATGTTCTAAATCCTCTGCCCATCTAAATGGATGTGATAATTTCCAATGATCACTGCTATCGAGAAGCTTAAAGCCTATTGTGTGATTTTATCACCAAATAGATCCTGATCTGTCAGGTTTTACCATTTCTCCCAAAACGCTGAATGTAAGTGAACAAAATCTGCATTGTTCACTACGTGTGCAATCCAGTAATTGATGTGGTACATAAACACGTTTTTAACTGATGCATAGCTAAAGGGAAACTTCAGTAATAAAAGCATTAGCAATAATGATAAATCGTGGCAGTCTGGTAGAAGTACAAAGGCACTGCGCGCTGTGGCTGCGTGGCTCTGCGGCAATGTGCAACAACCCCCAGGATCTCAGCTGTGGTCTGCACAAAACGGGGCTGAAGGAGTCTAGATGAGGATCTGTGATTTTGGCTGTGACTAGCAGCGACAGCAGCTTGGATAGATACTGTATGCATTTTATTATATCATTTTCTGAAGTAATGTTATTAAAAATATGATACTCACTGCACATTCCAAAAGAAAATGAGTATTGCATTGATTTCTTTGTTTACCACAGAATTCTGTTTATGCTGTGTAATCTTTTCGATGAAAATGAAGATATAGAGAAACCGATGTGTTTCTTTAAAGCAGTGAAAAATAACCCTCATTTTTACATTGAGACATCACAGAGAATGGCATCCCAATATTTTTCTCTTACTTCCTAGACTTTAATGTATCAGTTTAGGATAACGATTTATTTTTTTTCTTTACAAGATACACATAAAAGGCAATGTACAATCAACTTTCACCCTGTCATCACTCAACGAGTTCAGTTGTGAATGGTCCAAAGCAAAAAGAAAGTAAGACTTAAGAGACCATCGTTTTAATCCATAAGCACACATGCACGCAGCACGAGCAGTGCTGCTGCGTGCAGCCTGTGGGGGAGGCAGGCGGGGTCCTGGCTGCGAGGAGGGGAGCTGTGGCCGCCGGCATCGCCCACAAAGAGCCCAGGCCGTGCGCGGTGCTCGCCTGCCGTACGCCTGGAGAACACAGCACACCGCTGCCGGTTGGTGTCCGGCACGTGCGAGCTGCTCGGGAGTTCCAGTTTGTGCTTGGGACTGGGTGAAAGTGCTGGTAGAAAAAAGAGTTTGCTGGAATGGAAAAGATATTGGATAAAATGAGAACAGTTCCTACAACATTGTGTCTATTTTTATTTTATTTCTTCATGTCTGCAGAAAAATCACATTATTATTATCATTATTATTATTTTTCCTGGAAACGTTGCTGAAGAATGGTAGGAAAAATATTTTCCCCCGATCCTGTAAACATGACAGCGGGCTGTGAGCAGTTCAGTTCCCACAGAGAAGGGGAAGCGGAGGCTTGGCGGTACCCCCCGGCTGGGGACGGGGCAGAGCCCACGTGCCACCCAGCTGTGCTGCCCTGTAGCGCTGTCTCAGCCACCCATTGCCCTTAGCAAGTTTTGGGGATTTTGTTTATTTTTCATTTTCTGGAATTTCTGCATTAGATAGTCACACATCTGGCTTTCCAGGGTCAGAGGCAGAATCACTGAGATGTTACAGGAAAGACCACCGCTAGATTTTAATTTTTGCCCCTGCCAAAGTTGATATTAGAAGGAATCATTTATGAAATCCCATTCCTATGACATTTCTAGCCAGATTCAGAGATCAAAGACCCATTCCATTTTCAGACTCAGCTCCTGTGTTAAAATGTTAGCCTTTTTAATGTTCTGCCATCGTATATGAAATCTGGTATAGGAGTTCAGCCAGCACAGAACTTTTCTTAGTAAGATATTGTAGGAAATGATTGATTTTCTTTGCAAAGAAGTTCAGCTTGTTTTAGTGAGCTGCTGGGTCATTTGGAAAATAAAGTTCTGGGAAAATGACAGGTCAGAAGGAATGATGAAGATTGTAAAGGCATAAAGCACGGCAGCTCCTGTTCACGGCCGACTGAAAGTGAGAAGAATTTCTTATATATCTCCCTGTTATTAAAATATCAAGTATCCTTAGTTGCCAATTATGTAACCTCTGTGCTACAAGAGCAAATTATTTTAATTATAGGATTGTTGCATGCTCAGAGATGATCATTTCTTTAGAAAATAAAATAAGTTGAAATTCAGGCATTAAGGAAAAAAACATTAATTGCTATAAGCTTTAGACTTGTAGTGAGGGAGGTGGGAGGCTCAGAGAAGTTTCATCAGGTCTGGCAAGAAGCAGCAAATTCAAGTTAAATACAGGTTAGGCTGAATCACTGCTAGCTTCATATGATTATTGCTGAGAGGAAGGGGTCATTAGTGGCTGTAGAGCAAAAGATGTGAGAGGAGAAAGGGAACAGAGCATTTCTGCTGGAACAGAAGACAAGAAACGAGTCACCTGTACCTGTGAGCAGGCAGTGCCAGTCGGGGGGCACAGTGCCCTCACCCCACAGCTGGCGGTACATCGAGCACGGCTCAGGCTGTAATTTCATGCAGAGAGGGTTTGGAGTTACTTCTTCAGCCCGCAGGTGCAGGGAGGGCTGTGGTTCGGTGCTTTCAGGGCAATTGGAAGAGAGAGCCAGGAAAAGCCCTCCTGCAGGAGCTGGTGCTGTGGTACTGATCCTGACACGGGCTGGGAGGGAAGGAGAGGAAGGACCAACCGAGTGAAGTGTGTTTGGGTTCCAGCTCTCGCCCGGCCTTTGTGTGACCAGGAACTGCAGGCGGAGGGTCACGGCGCTGGGTGGCGTCGCTGCAGACAGCGTGGACTTTGGCACAGGAACTCCAGAAGCCACATTTGGCCATGGCAGGAGCAGAGAGGGGAGGGTGAGTCAAAGCAATTAGAAGGGGGCAAAGCACTGAAAATGAGTACAACAGACGGAACCGAGCGTACAGGCTCGCTGCCACTTCCAGCTCTTTGGAGGCTGTCACGGGCACTGGAGTGATGCTGGAGTGGGTGCCAGAGGCTGGCACAGGGAGATGTTCAGCTCCTGCAGCAACCACGCAACGCTTGGAAACTGCAGGAAGGGAGCGCTGGGTCCTGTGGGGTGGCTTCACACTAGGAAGCCTAGAGGTTTCTCAGTATGCCCTTTCATGAGATAAGGTATTCTCAACAGACAATGATATCCTTTCTAATCTGTCTTCTTTTCTACACAGAAGAAACAAGAGCTGTATGGAAATGTTACCCAGATCTGCTGAATGAAGCTAAAAGAGTTTTGCAGATCCATTGATGTCTTTCTCCTTTTAGAAGATGAATTACAGTTTTAACTAGAAGAGAGTATTAAGCTAATATCTTTTGGACCAGCACTGTATTTCAAATGGCATGCAAGCCACTAAGGTCTCCAAAGACTCTTTGTCTTATTTTTATTAAGTATTCCATCATTCTAGAAAACACTTTAGAGCTTGTTACAGCTGAAGATGGCTTTAAAAGATGGTAATATAATGAACCACAGTGACATCCATTTCTACATCTCTCCGTTTAGATTGCAGAGCAGGGATGCTCTTAACAGATGTATTTAGGTGTCAAGGAATTGTTGCTTGCTTGCAATTACATTTGACTGTTCCTTATACAACTCCTTTCAGAAGGAAGTTTCATATGGCACTCATTATTTAGTGAGTAGTCTTTCTCTTTCTGGGTTTCTAATTTTCAAATATTGACCATTTGTTGCTACACCAATATATTCTACTGACAGAGGAAGGGTGGGTTGTACGGCTGTCATTAACAGGGGAAATCTCCTGCAGCATCTCTGGCAGCCCCAACACAAGCTGCCCCCCACAAACACACGGTGCTGCCTGCCCAGGGCTGGAGCCCGGGGCTGTGGAGAGCAGGGGCTGGTGGCAGGGGACATCCCCCCTCACTGCGCCGGGCTTCGCACCCTGGGTGTTGGCTGACACCTGGTTGTTGTCTGCTGCTGCGTGAGTGCATGGTGGGTGAACATCAGCTGTAAT
This sequence comes from Oxyura jamaicensis, assembly GCF_011077185.1. Taxonomy (NCBI): domain Eukaryota; kingdom Metazoa; phylum Chordata; class Aves; order Anseriformes; family Anatidae; genus Oxyura; species Oxyura jamaicensis. The sequence goes on along the minus strand of NC_048897.1, from coordinate 54,178,021 downwards.
CTCCTGGGGGTGCTTATGGCTGATGGCCCATCCTCTCTCATAGCCTTGATAAATGCTCAAAAACTCAAAAGACAAATTAAAAATGAGGCATTGGAAAGCAAACCAGGTCTACAGGCAATGCTGCTGACATGGCTGCTCTCCAGGCGTTTACAGAGTGCATGAGAAATTCATGTCTGGATGTATGTATGCCTGTGTATAGATATGTACACATGTATAATACATACAGATATACATGTGCAATTTTTAAATAGATTTGGAATTCCCTTTGAACTGTGATTTAGTTCTGTTTAGCAAAAACCTTTTATTTCAATGCAGAGCTTTGATTATTTACTCAAAAACTAGAAACTACAAGAGCACTTCTAAATCCAGAAACTTGAGATACTCAAGTGAGCAAAGCTGGCTCCCACTGCAAAGAGCTAAGATTTAATAAACTTTTGTTTTCAGGCACAAATAGTACTTTTGCTGAAAAACTTTCACCCTTCCATGGAAAGCAGCCTCCCCCACATGGGGAAGATGTCCCAGCCCCGCCACCTGTCCCCTTGCTGGGTGTCTGGGTGCAAAGAGGGGCTGTGTTGGGCTGCATCCTTTTCCAGCATCAAAATAAGCTTTGTCACCCGCTGCAGATTTTGCTTTCAGTGAGAGTGAGTCCTAATAACAGCAGCAGAAATCTTGTCGTTTTGCTTATGGGGAAAATAAGTCCTGATCAACAGAATAAGGGGAAAAAAAAAAAAAAAAAAGTTATCTCTGGCAGGATCCAGATCATTAAGTGCAACATCACCAGAAGTCTGGCACTTTCTAGACACACAGCAGGCCCTTGAAAGAAAATCTTTGTTGAAAACTTGCCTTATTCAGGAAGCGGGCACAAAGCGGCCGGCGTGTTCGTAGGCAGCTTCTTCAGTTGTCTCCTCTTCACTGTTAGCTCTCTTTTTATCTCACCTCCATTTCAAGGGAGCGCAGACAAAGCCAAGAGCTGAGCTGTAGGAACTGGTGGAAAGATGGTGTTGCCATGTTATATATTATCACAGCGATCACCATGGAAACGGGGAGATGGGACTGACCTTGCTAGTTTGCCACTGATCCTGCAAGGGCTCAGCCTTGCATCTCGAGTTAAGCTCTTCTGGGATTGGAGATACACATCTCCAGTTAATAAATGAGAGGAGTAAAAGTCACAGAATTTTGGAAATGCAAAATGCAGGATCCTTTAATCTGTACTTCAGATGTGCTTGCTGTGAAGGAAACAGCTATTTTTGTGCACATGGTTCACTGAGATGTAAAAAAGGTTTAATATTAAGTTCACTGTTAATTATATAATTCCTTAGGCTTTCTAGAGCCTCTTTATAACATAAGCCTCCAAATGAGAATGTAGCTAATCTCTCTTCTCAAATTCTGCCTCCCGTCCTCGGTCCCTGGGCAGTGACCAGCTGCGGCCCGCAGCATGCGCTCAGCTTCAGGAGGCTCCGGCGGGGCAGCGGCTCCGTGCTCTGCTCACCCGTCCCCATTAACTTCACAGCCTGGGGCACTTCTGGTATCGAGATGAGCCAAGGATCACCCTGAGAAAGAAACTGGGTGCTCTCATGTAGATACAGAGGTGTTGCTCAAAGCGCGTTTTCAGTGATATCGTGTGGCCGTACTTACACAGAAAGCCGAACGTCCCGCAGCAGGGTGGGGGCTCCCCACCTGCAGGCCTGGCAGCAGGAGGGCTGCGGGTCCGGCCCCGGCTCCCGGCCGTGTCTGCAGGCACCAGGCACAGGGCTGCTCTCCCTGGGCTGTGCCGGGCCTGCCCTCGGCGCTCGCAGCGATGGCCGTGGCCGTGCTTCCCGCAGAAGTGGCGGTGGCCCTCGGGGTGCCCTGGGACGGGTGGCAGGGGGGCCTTGGCCCTGGCTGGGAGCAGGCGTGGAAACGTTGCATCTGCTGGAGGGGGTAAGACAACACGTGCTCTAATCCTGCCTGCCTCCTGCTGAGGGAGACACCAACATCTCCAGGCCAAGAGTATTCCCAGGGCTTCATTTGTACAAGGAACCCACGCGTGGTGCTCCCCGACGTTCGTGGAAGAGACGGACAAGAAAGCGCTCACAACAAGAGCAGCCCTGTGCCCTGATGCTGAGCAAAGAATTACACAATACTTTTTGCAAAGTAGCAAGAATTATTGATGTGCTAGAGTGATCCAACAGCAAAATATGCAAACGATGAGAAAAGAAAGAACCTGGGAGTTTGCAGCACTCAGGCTACAAATGGACACACTCTGTCCCAGACCTGGAGGCTGTTTACTCGCAGGTACCCACTGCGGTGAGCCAAGGGTTTGCGTTACACTTATTCCCCTCCAGAAACAGGGGAGTTTCCCCTTGTGGCATTCTGAATCCATTTTTTTCAGTAACAGAAGTGGGGCAATTTAAAATTAATTTGAAGAATGAGAAGCTAGGTAGCCACTATGATCTGAATAAATCAATTCTGTCTCCTGAATTTCATTTCACATGCTTCATACTATTGGTTTATATACATCAATTTGCATGGGCTTTATTTTCTGTCTCTCTCTCTCTCTTTTTTTTTTTTTTTTTGACCTATGTCCCCAGGTGACTTATATAGATTCCTGTACAGCTGTTCGAAATTAGGAGGATGTTTGTTAGTTTTTTGTTTGTATATAAGTTAATTTGTAAATCTTTTGCAAGGTTTATGTCTTTTCATGCTCTGAGAATTGGCCAATCACACCTCAGTTTTTGTATTATTGGGACTAGATTGCACGGTTTGTCAAAGGGAAGACAATTTTTGCATTGCCTTCTCTTGATCTTTTCTGCCGTCTCTTCATTTTCATAGCAGTTTGTCTTCTCACTGGTGTTACAAACCCATCACATCCTGCAGAGAAAAGATTCAGGATGGCCTGAAAAAAAACCCCAACTGTTATTTAAGAGACTAAGGCAGACAACCTTATTAGACTAGCACAGTGTGTTGCTACATTAAGCTCTAATCGAAGGCTATTAATAAGAGGCAGGAAAGCTTACCTACCTCTAGATTTTGGGGAGCTCTGATGTCTGTGCAGGCTCCTTTGGTTTCCCTTTTATTGACAAACCGCATTCCTAAAGGACACTAATTTCAGCATTTGCTTTACTTCATTAGTGACTTTGATGCAGCACGAGGAGGGAGCGCCAGCCCCGTGTCCGGCTGCAGCTGTCTGGGGGTTTCCCTGTGAGGTTTGGCTGCCGATGGTCTCGGGCTGTGCCAAACCACCTGAGCCATGTCCTCCTCCAGCTCTCCCCGTGGGGATGGGGAAGGCCGGGCCGTGCTTTGCCCCTGCCCCGCGGCGCTGTGCAGGCGCACGGGCACAGACACAGGATGCCAGGCGGGGCAGAGGGGAGCTGGAGCTGCTCGAACCCCAGAGTTCACCCTAAATGCCTGAGGGGAGCACCCTGCAGCCAAGTTTTAACCCCTCACAAGTTATGGTGTCCTTGTCTCAGTCCTGATGTCATTGCCACAGAAGAATGCAGTCATGGTCTTTTGGGCCTGATGTGAGCTTCCTACACACACTGCCAGGGACGGGCTGGATTTGCAGCCTCCGATATCGATGGGCAGGGGGAGAGGGCAGGAAGAGAGAGAGAATGTGATCTGCTCATTTAAGGAAAAAATTAGCTGACAGAGCTTCTCATTACTTAATTTGAGAGCATAAATACTTCATTTTCTATTAAATATTTCATTTAAATTTATATTGAATACTTCATTTCTATTAAAAGCAAACAAACCATCAAAAACCAGCCAGCCCAACAGGGTAATCCTAGAGGACATGACTTATCAGGTGGTTCACACGTGGCTGAATTTGGCCAAAGGGGCATTGCCAAGCAATCATCCCAGCAGTGATGGGCTCAGCACCACGGAGGCATGCTGACTGCTGGGGAAAGCGCATGCTTTATGAGTGCTGCATCTGGATTTCTCAGAGGCTGTTCAAAGCCACATGAGACTCACACCACCCGCACAAGGAAGAAGGCAGCTGCCCTTCAACATGTGCTTATTTATTTATTTATTTATTGGTAGTGTGAAGAAATGATTGCTCAGCTTTTCAGGTAATAAAACATAGCCATTTACATTGGAAATATTGAATAAAAAGGTAAAACACTATGCTTCAGCATGGCACCAAAACTCCAACATTTCTCATGGGCACGGAGCTGTCCTGAGACTTCTGTCACCTCCAGCTTTCTTCTGGGCAGAGGGAGCTTGGGGAGAGTTTCCTTACCACCTCATCCACATGTTCTCCAAGGCAAAGACCTGCACAGGTTCCCGGGGTCTCAAATTTACTTCCAGCTTCTATACAAAGCAATGGGAGCCAATGATATGCAGGGGGAGTCTTGCACTGTGACAGTAGCAAGGAAAACTCAAGGGAAAAAGTACTGCCACTCCTGACCATGAAAAGGTCGTGAGTTTGGCATAAATGCATAGTTCTGTAAGATAATATTTGGTCTTTTTTGTTTGTTTGTTTGTTTTGTTTTGTTTTATTTTTGACTGAGGTATCAGGGCTCAGGTAGCTTTATCTTTAAAATTACATAGGCTAAAAATAAGAGCTTGACAACGCAATAGAGAATTTGCTCAAATTTTACTAAACAGAATGAGCTGAAACATTTTGCAGAAGATGCAGAAATTTATTTCATTTTTAAAATATGTCAAATTTCAAAAACATTTATATTGTTTATTTGTCAAAATAAAATGATGAGGAGCATTAACAATAAAAATATAGGGTTACCTGAAATTGCTATTTTTCAGTGAAAAAAGTAACCTCAAGTAGACTTATTTCTGTTATTATTATTATTTTCAAGCAAGCACTGAGACAAAAAAATAGTTATTTGCATAATCATGCTGGAATTTACTTTAAGCTGGAATTACCTCCTAAGCAAAAATCTCTGTACAATGGTATTTTGGGAACACAGCGAAGTAGCAAGGTTTTTTATGAAATGGCAGGCATTGGCAGTGCTGCAGGGAAGAGCCCGACCACAGACTTCCGACCAGTCTGAGGCCAGGCTTCCCAGTGGCGCCCCGTTGCTGCTCAGCCCGGCTCATTCCCGCGTTGATAACACACCTGGACCTCCCTGCCTGTTTCCCCGCGAGCAGGGGGTGACTCTGGATGGCACCATCCAAAGGACCCTGAGCGGCCTCTGGGACCCACTTTGGGTCTTTGCAGTTCCAGCTGGCCCAGACGAGGTCTCTGACAAATCTAAAGACAGTTCATGCATAAAGTCTAATCTTCTGTTTTGGTATTTGAAAAATGAGACCCCGTAGTTCCACATCTTCAGGAGGCTGTTCATAAGCCTAATAAGAATTCTGTGATTCTGTGATCTTCAGGAGGCTGTTCATAACCATGAGAATACGTGGGGGAGAGAAAGGGGTGAGAAAACTGGGAAGGATATTCCTATTGATTGCATTTACTCTGTATAGAAGGAATAAGGGCAAATGTATTCATCTGTCCAAAAGTCTCAGACTTTCCTTGGGAAGTGAGAATAATTATGTTTGAAAAGGTCAGAGTGAGAGTTTAAATCCAGAATGCCAAAGAGGAGAACATGCCGGATGCTCTGTGACAAAAGAAAGTGAAGCACACGCACGTGAGTTGCCAAACAAAATTGGATGTGTCATTGAGCTGAAAGCAGCTGCTCTGCAGGAGCACACACGCCAGCCCGGCCGGGGAGGCAGTCCTATCGTGGCATGGCAGGAGCAGTGGCCAGCCCCATGTGTGGAGCCCTCTGGCATCCTTGGTCCTCACCGGTGAGCTGGGCAGCGTGGGCGCCTGGCTCTCCTCACAGCCCTTTTGCTGCCTTTGGAGGCTTCACCTGTTGCAGGTGCAGTTTGAAACTTCCCTGTCCAATTGCCTTTGCAGGCATTTATGTATTTCCTCAGAGCACCCGCTACTTTCCTAAACCTGCCCGTGACTGGTTTCAGGAGCCCGTGCAGGAAAGCGAGGGTTTTCCTGCCTGCCTCCCCCAGCAAGGAGCGCGGGCAGCACCAAGCCGGCACCGCGCACCAGGGCACGGGCTGCCAGGAGGCCGCAGACTGCTGCAGGGTGGCGATGGCTGCAGCATATTCCACTTCATGGTAGAAATGAACTGGTTTGCCTCTGTGGAGGCTCAAAACTATAGGGTGAACTTGTGCCACAGTCTGGCCGTGCCTGAGGATGGCTCTGCAGAGGAAGTGCCAAGGACGTGCGTTCCCTGCCCGTGGTTAGCGGGTGCCATCTTACCCAAGTGGTAACCTGGGAATTGTCAGAGTGGTTAACTTTTAGTTAAAAATAAAACTTTTCTTTGTTCCTCAGGTGTTAGTCTGATCTGTCCACCTTAATCCGTCGTCTAGATATCAATGGTCCTTCTTTGTGAGGAGTGATGAAAGAGAGGTTTCAAAAGACTGGTACCCTGGGATCTTCAGTAAGAACAGCCACAGGACTGGATCAGAAAACGCTGAAAAGGAATGAGAGTTTTTCTTGCTGTTAATTAGGTAGAATATTTCATCTGACTACCAAAGATGTTTTTTTGATTTAAAAAAAAAATCATATCTGGGGGAATGAGAGGTAGGAAGTTTTGAAGCACTAGCACTGTGCCCAGGTCACCCTATGACATGTGGTGGCTTTGTACTGGTGGCCCTTGGTGCATGGTGGTGCCTGAAGATCTGTGAGGTTGTTCCTGGGCCCGTTTGGTGCTGCCAACTCCAAAATTGGTCCCCAAATTGCCTTTGATCAGCCCTTGAGGCATGACATTGGCTGTAGATGACCTGGGGAGCCTGGAGTGTGCCCAGGGTGCTGGGCTGAAGCTCCAGGGAGGGAGCTCCCCTGTGCCATACCGAGCCTGTACCTCCAGGTCACCTCTGCCTGTTGGAAGCCCACTCCACGTCAGCCACCTCATCCCTCTCGGATGCACATTCTTTCAGAGTTTGAAAATGTCTCCAGCAACAGCGACTGCGCTACAGTTCCCGGACAGCCAAGCTGAGAGACCCTTACACTCGTTACTGAACAGTGTGCTCCTGGTGGCTGGGCTGACCCCGCAGCACCCACCGCGTGCTCTCCTTGCAGGGTGAGCCTGGGAGCCTTTCTCAAGCTTCATTTCCAGCATAGCCATTTACAGGCAACACCACGCCCTCATTCTCTCTTAGCTGAATGGAGAGCTCCGAGGGGACTCCTGGTACCTGTTGCTAAAAAACAGCTGTCCCCAGCCCGCGGTGGCTCCACGTGGCTCCCAGCTCTGCCGCTGCCCCCCGGGACAGCCTTCGCAGCCCCCTCCTCGCGCTGCCTCCCAGCGGCCCTGCTCCCAGCGGCTGCCAGCCCAGCACCGAGTGAAACCTCTCCGGCTCGCTGCTGGCTGCGGGTGTTGGAGGGCACCGTCCCGTGCTCTCACGTCAGGTGCTGCCCCGTGCCTCACGCCGCCATTCGCTGTGAGCCAGCCTGGAAAGCTGCAATCGCAAATTCTCATCTGGTTTCTCATGACAAATGTGGGTGGACTGTGGCTGAGAATGAGCTTACCATAGACGCTCTTGCTAGCAGAGTTTCAATGTAAATGGAAATTGAACACGAATATCGAGATGTCTCATGCATGTTCATGCTGAAATTAGTTTAGGATTCAAACAGATAGTCATATATTCTATTACTGTATTCGAAAAGCTCTAATCTAGAATAATAGACTTTACTGGATAATTGCTGAGACTTCTTAACATGCACCACTGCGTGAATTAAGTGACTCAGAGCTGTGTTGCAGGCTTGTGAAGAGCCGCAGCCGGGGCTGGCTAACGCAGGCTGGCAGCGGCTCAGTGCAGGCAGGATGAGGCCGAGGGGCCCGACCTGCCCCGTCCATCCTGAGAGCACGGCCGGAGATACAGCAGTGCCAGGGGGGTGGGGTGGGAACGGTAAGCTGAGCACTGAGATAGCGTCTAGCTTGTTTAATTATGCATCTATACATCTTTTTCTTAATTATTATTATGGGAATTAACAAGTCCTGCTGTTTACCGTGGCTGGCCTCATTAAAAGAGCAAGTGACTAAGGGAAATGATATTTCCTCTTTCATTTTCTTCTTCCCCAGAACTGTCAAATGAAAATAAAAATGTCTTGAAGATTCTGTTTTTGCTCTTAGAAAGAAAACAAAGACAGAAAAGATAGAAACAACATTAAAAAAAAAGAAAAGAAAAGAAAAACAAACCCAGAACTTTTCAAATGAAATGAATTTCACCTGAGGAGAACAATCTTAGGCTGGAACAAAGCCCTGTAATTCACAGCTCTGCCAGGCTGCCCTTCCCACAGGGCTGCAGCAGCTGCTCCGCTGCCCCTCGCCAGGCGCTGAGCGGCACATGGCGATGGAGATCGCTTCAGCCTTTTGCCAGCTCCGCAGAGTGCTTCCCATCCCCACTGCCTCTCTCAGTCCTCCTTTCCTCACGCCCTGCCCCAGGCTGGCACGCCACCCCTGAGTCCCCGTCGCCCTGCAGAGGCATGGCCGAGGAGGAGGAGATGACACCGGGACCTGGGGGTGCCACAGAGGCACCTGGCACAGTGCGGCTGGTACCTTACATGGTGTCAGGGGTGGTTCTAGATTTTTTCTTTTATTTTAGGAAAGTGCTTAGTCATCTAACCTGCTACCTTCCATGCAAAAAGATTAGTAATGCTAAACATCCAAGTTACAAAAAGTGTTTGCAACAATTTTTAAATGAGGGTGCTCCTCTTTCATTTTAAATGCATTATTATTTTTTTCCATTTTTCATACGGCAGAGATAAAAAACAAACCAGATGTTTTTGGTTTCCAGGTGTGAGCGGTTTGGTTGGCTCCTTCCTGGCTCCTTCCTGGCACCCCGCAGGGCGCGGAGCAGCGAGGTGGTGCCCCTGCCCCGATGGTGGCGGAGGCTGTGCGGCGGCGGGGGCTGTGCCCGGAGCCGTGTGCTGCTGGCGGGGGGCTCCAGCCCCGCTCAGCCGGGTCCCCTGCCCCCGCTGCGGGTGGGGTGCTGCACCCCCACAGCCTGCCGGCCCCCGGCAGCCCGTGGACAGGAATTAGGTGCTGACTGAAGTGGTGCAGCGCTGCGAAAGCTTCGCGCTCTCAGATGGGCGAGGGGTGCACGGCTGAAATAAGGCTAAAAATACTAAAGAAAATGCACAGAGTCCACGCATACGACTTTCAATGCAGATAAACCAATGGCATCAGCAAGGACATTCCTGATGCGTGTTTCTGTCACATATTAAAACTAAAATATATCTAACGTTCTTGGTACCATTCAACTTAGCAGGCTTTTGGATTGCAAACACTGCTGCTCTCTGAAATCAGTGAGGTGCTGCTGAAAGAAGGTCAAATGCTAAGGATTTATCAAAGACTTCAAGTTCTCTTTCCTTTGCAAACAAATTAGGTATGAGACAGTGCAGAGGTGGCCATGCTTCCTTAAAATGGTAGAGTGAACAACAACTATGTAGCACTACTTATTTTTCTCTATTATATTCACTTATCCTGACTTTTTTCAGGGAAATCTATGTTGGAGGTGATGCTGGTAGTGAAGATAAAAGGTGTTTGCCAGACATGATGCACCTCATTCCAAAACCACATTTTAGCTTCTAAAAACTTTGATGAGGTTTCCAGATCAGGTTCTTCCCTCAGGCAGATGGTTTGGGGACTTAAGAATAAAAACTCTCCTGGCAAGTTTCTGTTGTCTGTTTGTTCCCTCTCCCCATTTGGGAGGAAGACTGAAGAAAACCAATGCAAAACCATGCAGCGGGCTCATACAGTCGCGGTGCCTCCAGCTGGACGGGGCCCGGAGGTCCCCAGCCCCTTTTCCATCCCTGGGGTGAGGGGACAGTGCCTGCAGCCAGAGCCGGCCTCGCTGCCTGCCTTCCTTCTGGGAGCGCAGCCTTCACTCCGATGAGCAGGGGCAAACTGCCGGAATGATTCCCTGCGTGAGCTGTGTGCCAGCCGTGCCATTGCCCTGCAGGTCCCTTGCCTGCTGCCCCCGTGCTGGCTGGGGTGGGTGCCCGCGGGTGCCCTGGTGCGGTACAGCTGCGCCCCGTGGCACGGCCCCTCACTGCGTGGGCACACTGCCTTCCACAGAGCTTCCCTTGCACAGGCTTCGTCTTTTTATTCTGCTTGCTGAGGTGCTATCAGAAAGGGAACTTCTGGTTCAAATGCTCCTTGAACAAGTTTGAAGCACGGAGCTGCCCGGCAGCCTTGGCCCCAGCCGCCAGTGTCAGCAGTTCCTGCTCGCGGGGAGACGAGGGCAGGAGCAGTGCCCCGGGGTCGGGGTCTGACAGCTGCTCCGACACCGATAGCTGAGGGAATGGAAATTTTCTGCTCCTTCTGTATAATCTCCTAAAGTCCTGCTCCTTCTCTCACTTAATCGCCATTTTTACTGAATTAACATCTGCTGTGCTGTGAAAAAAAAAAAAAAGACGTTTCTCATGCCTTGCCCACCACCAGGTCTCATTGCTCTTTCCCATATCTGTGTATGTTTTTCTCATTCTATTTTTAATCAGTGCAACCTTTGGTTTCATTGTTATGCAGATAACATGCACGCATCTCACTGTTTCTTCAGATTCTCCAAAAATAATTCCCACTACTGATTGGTGTTTTCTAATACTCTGCATAATAGAGTCTTTCAGGAATAAACAGCTCTCCTTGATTTCCTCACTGGGCTCTGTCATTTTGCTTTCCTTCCCGTGCCCATGACTCCTGATGAGGATGTCCAGGCCCCCAGCCCGGCTTCAGCAGTGCCCAGGAGCTTGCCCTGCTCGGGAGGTGAACCAATGGAAACCTCTGGGGTAAATCTTAAAAATAACAGAGCAGGCACTGCCTGAAAGGGCACGAAGAGACGAACATTCGTACTTGTAGCCTCCATAATTAATTGTCACCACTCTCTTTTCTCGTGTGTCAGAATTATTTTAAAATTCCACTCTGCACAGTCTGAGAGTGATTTTAATCAGCTTAGTGAATAATTTGTAATACTGTCTTAATGAACGGACATCTGAGGAAAAACACTGATGGGCAAAGTGGTCTCCATATCAGCGGATATCTGTAGGCTCAACAGCCAGCCCAGCCCTTTCCAAAGCCTGCACTTTCTTCCCCTTAGAGACATTTTCATTAGTGCACTGTCAATGCAAGTTTTCAAGTGATTTCTGTGAGCTTCTGTTCCTGTGCCCAATTTTTAAGGAGCTTTCCTCCCTCCCAGCAGCTCCAGCACTAGTTCGCTGGGTCCTTCCCTTGCTGGCGGCAGCCCTTCTCCATGACATCCATGTGGCCCTGCCCTGCCTCAAGCCAGCGCCGTGCGGAGGTGCTCGGGGTGAGTCCCCATGGGGCTGGCACCCACGGGTGCCGTGGTGGTGTGCCCACAGACTGCCCCGCGCCGCCTGTGCCACCCGGCCCCGTGGGGCACGCTGCCTGCTCCTTCTGTGCTGTCCTCCTTTCTGCTGGCTGTTCCTGGCCAGGCTGACGGGGAGGGCAGGATTTTCCACTGGGCGTTTCCCTTCCGTATTGTTGCTCATGTGCCAATGAGAACTGGAACGGTGATGATTAACAGCATTATTTTTTGGTTGTTGTTACTCCGTTTTTTGTTAACTGTTCTGTTAATCGATAAAGGTAATCTAGGGAATGGCGATGCCATGTTGTGCCGTACTGCACATCACTGCCGCTCACTGCTGCCCCGGGGGTGCCGGCGCTGCCTCCCCCCTTAGCAGGAGGGCAACGGGGTGCGCCCGCGGGAGGAGGCTCCCGAGATCTGTCCCTCCACCACTGACCTTCAGTACTGCCCCTGGGAAATCACTTCACAGCTCTGCATCACTGCTTCCACTTCCCCTATTTCTTAATCTTGCAAATGCCTCAAGGCACGCAGGGTTTGTCGCCCTGTCCGTGTCTGTCAGTGCCTCACACCACAGTGCCCGGGGCTCTGCTGAGCTGGGAGGTGAACCAGAACACCACCAGGGCTTGTGATGAGTGTTCCCCACCCCTGTCACCCTAAGGAGGACAACTGCAGGCAGCCGTTCTCGCCAGCCCTGACTCCAGCTGTGCAGCTTGCACGTGGCTGTGCAGCCCCTGGTGAACGGCCTGGAAACATCCCCACGAGGCAGGTTAACTTTTTTTTTTTTTTTTTTTTTTTTTTTTTTTTTTTTCATTCTTCAAACGCACAACTCAGCTTGCTGTAGGACCACAAACTGTTCGCTATTCATGAAGGATTTTGCTCTGTGCTCAGGGCTCTTCCAGCTGCAGAGAGCACAGGAGAAAGCAGCACACTGACAGGCCAGTGACACTTGAATAAGGCATAAGCAAAGCAGATTCAGGTCATACAGAAGATCTCAGTATTATCCTCTGGAAATGAAGTCACATCCTGTTCAACCCAGAGCTGCATCTTCACTGCAAAGTCACCAGAGACGAGCGTTTTGTTCTGAACCAGGCCTTATTTGGTTAAACACTTCTACAGCCTTGTACCCAGAGTGAGGGGGAAGCAGTCACCTAATGCGTGGACAGGCAAGGAATTCCTCAGCGGAGTGCAGTCCAGCAAAGTTACCCTGTCATTTGGAATCACCATGGTCCAAGGAACCTTGCTCTGAGGTGCTCTGAGGGCAGGACAAAGCTACCTGGGATGTTTCAGAGCACAGCTGCCTTGGTGGTGGATGTAAGGCACCAGGTCAGGCAGCTAAATGTGTTGGCTGGCATCCTACAGAACGGCTCCATCTGAGGTGGGCCAGGCACCTCCAGATCGTGCTGAGAAGCATTTTGGAACTGTCAGCCATGGCTCGTGGAGCCTGGTACCAGCAGTCCCAGTCCTGCAGCGAGCTCTTGCAGCAGCCATGTGAAACTCTACCGCAGCCCACAAAAGAAACGGAGGCCGCAGAAACAAAGAGGAGAGGTAAAAGGCTTGCCCAAGCCTTGAGCCTACAGCTAGCTTCCTCTGCAAGGCTTTTGTAGGAGGGCAGTGCTAGCCGAGCAGAGCCTCCTCTGCGCTTCTGTTCTGCCATGTCAGACACGCAGCAGATGAACACCCCTTGCAATGACAGGGAAAACAATCTATACGAAGATAAAAAAGGAGAAAAATGCAAGTTTGATTCAGTTTGCACAATGATCCGTAGATGTGCTCTCTTTAAAATGTACCCCTGCAAGTCACATACAAATGGCACTCCAAGCTGGTGTCTGCGTTCTGCTGCAAGCTGCTTCCCTGAGCAGCTCCTGACGTGAGGTGTTTCTGACTGCACTTGCAGCTCTAAAAACAGCCCTGGGAGACCTCTGGCACTGTTCCCTGGGCTGGTCCCAGCAGACAGGAGCTCCACCGGCTCCCACCAGCCTGAGCCAGGGGCTCGCCTCCTCAGGTGGCCTTGGCCTGCCCAGAGGCTCCTCTGGAGAACCAGGCGCCAACAGAGGTCCTGGACAAGCAGAGGGTGCACAAGCCTGCTTGGCATCGGCCACCACTGGACACAAGCCCCATGTGTCCCCTCTCAGCACAAGGGAAGGGGGACAGCTGCGATGGGATCCACAGCAGCAGGATCCATCCTGCAGTGCTGGGAGCACCTCAGCACATGGCCCCGCAGCAGCCCCATCCCTCAGTCTGAGCACAGGCTTAGTCCCTTACAAGTAACACCCCATGCGTGTCTCCGTGTCTGTGTACACGTTTCTGTGCACAGTTCACAACGGAACAGGGAAAAGAATGCAAGGGGAGATGGCAGTATTCAAGGACCGCGAATTTCTGTGCCATATGGCACCTCCCTTGAAGCCCGCACCTCAACCAAGACAAATTACACTGGAAATACCATTTGTGATTGAGGTAGAAAGTACTTGGAAAGAAAGCCCGCTTTGCAGATGGCCCCTGATGCAGATAAATCACGGTGGTTCAGAGTTGTGAGCCTCCCACTCTCCTCCACCCGGATCTCCAGCAACGTGCTGATTTATGTGGGGAAGGCTGGATTCACGGCCACAGAGAGCACAGGCTGCTGTATTTCATCCAACACACCATTTCCTGACGGCTTCTTTTTGTGGAAAACCTGTGAGACAAACATTCCCTAAATCAGAGGCCAGGCCTCCAGCCACAGATCAGCTTGCTGTGGCAGGGGGGGCTGCCCCGCGGTGCTGCCGCAGGCACCGGGGCCGTGGGCGATGCTGTGTGCTCCCAGCACCACCCCAGCCCCTGGGCTTGGCCTCCAGGGCTTTTGGAAATTCAGGTGAGTTTTGATTGGTTCAATCAAAGAAGTGCAAGCAAGGAAGGGAAATCTGGAAAAGCCAAAAAAAATTTCTTTCACTGTCTCAGAATGAACCTTTTTGTTCAGATTCATTAAACCATGCTAAATATACATTTTTTAAAGATTCAATGTGCTACTCATTTTTTATTTTGGCTGAGAGAAACTATTTGAACATAAGTCAAGATACTTGGAATTATCCTCTAAGCACAGCAAAACAGATGAAAGAAGAATCTCCTTGGCCCCTATTCAGTCTGCTGCTTTCTCTCTAAATCATGGAAAACATGTCAAAAAAAGTGAAGTGAAATCTGTTACAAGAAAGGGATCTTACACCTGAACAGGCATATAAAGCATGCTCATTAATTTACTTTCTTTTCAATAGCTCAGCTGTCTTATCTATCTCTGCCATTCAGTCTAATTTAATTGGCTGAAAAATTTTAATTCTATTTCTCTTATTCTGTCATATTTTATAATCCTGGAAACACAAGATCTAACTACCCTGATGTTAAATAAAAACTTCTGAAAGTGCGGCTGCACTTTATTTTCAAACGCAACAGAAAAACAGACTGAATAGAATGATTAATACTTTTGGTCCGTGGCTTTTTTTTTTTTTTTTTTTAAGATGTATAAGAGGACGATTTATGAGAATAAGGCAGTAAAATGCTAATGACTAATGACACAGAAATGCAAAATTATTCCATATTAACAAAATACATAAGTTGAAACTCAGTATCACTGAAAATTATGAGGTCGACACTTTCAATCGTCCAACTGAAAACTCTCATATTTCCTGATTCTTCTAGCACAATCAAAGGCATTTTGAATTATAAATTTAGATTGATTTAAAAATTTTCTCCATAAAAAAAAGTAAATCCCACTCATTTCAGGAAAAAAAATATTTTCAAAACCATCCAAAATATTATGTTCATAGACATATATATAATCTACTTATAGAATACATATAACATTTATGTATGAATAGTTTAGTTGCATATTGCATGGATTGTATGTATAATGTATATTACAGTAACATTGTATGCTAATACATAAACTATCATTGCATACTCTCGTTCTTAGTATTTTATATTAATTATACAATTATTGTATATTTAGATGCATGTATAAAGCTTTTCTTAGGTCAAATTCCATTTACAATTAATTAATGTGACAGCAAGAGGTTTCTTGCAAAACTCTTGGTATGAGTATCAGGTATGTTTCCTGGAAAACATGACCAAGATAACACATTTTAACGTCTATTTTTATGCCTATGTTTTATGTTTATTTTTATGTTATGTTAGAAGTATGAGAAATGAGACCCTTTATTGGGGTTTGTTGCAATGGGACAAAGGGGAATGGTTTTAAACTAAAAGAGGGGAGATTTAGATTAGAGGTTAGGAGGAAATTCTTCACTCAGGGGTGGTGAGGCACTGGCACAGGTCGCCAGGAGCTGTGGATGCCCCATCCCTGGAGGTGTTCATGCCCAGGCTGGATGAGGCCCTGGGCAACCCGATTTAGGGGGTGGCACCCCTGCCCATGGCAGGGGGTTGAAACTGGGTGATTTTTAGTGTCCCTTCAACCCAAGTCATTTTGTGTTTCTATGGTTCTATGAAATGTGTTGTTTAAATCCGGGGCTGTGCCCGCTGAATGCCGTGGCCGAATGCCACGAGCGGTGGCTGTGTCGAGCCGGAGGCTGAGCGGCCGCAGCCTGGCTGCGCTCCCACGGGTGCTGGGCGCTGTTGGCAGAAATGTCTCCAGCCCTGGCCCTGGGGCAGCACAGGGCGTCTGATTCCACCTGCCCAGAGAAAAGCAAAATGAGGGCAGTCTAGCAGCGGCTGGACACTTAATAGCACGACGGGGTGGTGGCCCTCAGATCCACAGCAAAGCATCTCACCGGGGCTGCAGGTCTCACGTGCAGTTCTGCTCCTTCCCTTCCAGCCCCAGGCAGGATGGGGATGCTCCCTGTGGGTGGGTGGCACTGGGACACTGGTCATGATTTCCCAAAGCCCAGTAGCTGCTGTGTCCTTATGTGGGTGAACGAGCCAGAAGTAGCAGCGAACCTTCAGTTTGCAAGTAATGCAACCACAGATTTTAGACAAGCAACAGACTGAAGAGACCCTATATTTTTTTTCTCAACATTCTTTCATCAGAAAGATTAAAAATTAATGTAGCTATCTTGCAACAGACTCCAGAAGTTTCCTAAAGCAGAAAATTTTAAGCTGGTGTTTTTCTTCAGGATTGCACATCTGCAAAATTTCATAGTGATAGAAAAACATCGCTTTGGTACTTTTCAAGGTAAAACCATCTAGACCATGCAAATAACATATAAAGTTTGATTTCTAATTATTTATCGTTTTCTATTCACTTCTTCTCTCATAGTATTTCTTTCTGTAGTTGCACTTCTACAAACATTGCATGTTTGTGGGAGACAGAAAAGGGAAGAGGAGATTTCCATCGCTCTTCTGCTTGGGGTCCACCTCTAACGTCCATAATTCCAGAGTCTGAGAGACGCCTGGATGCATTAACATTTGTGAAAGGCTCTGTGATTTCTAAAAGCATATTCTTTATCATTTTAACAGCTAAAATCTATTCACCTCAACCAGCTGTGAAACTCTTTAATCCAAGCCATCATGGAGGAGCTTGGTAAATCCAAGTGAGGAAGCTGGAAGTGTTTCTGATGCCTGCAGTGCTAGCCCCAGAGCAGCTGATGCTGCGGAAGAGATCAGGAGTTCCTGTGTCTTGGCTGGATGCATGGGGAGGTAGTGCTGTGCCTCTGCATCTTACACGGCTTGGTGTCCTGGGGGGTTCTCTTTAACCATCCAAGCTCTTAATCTGTGAGGGTCACGTTTTGCACTGATTTGATTAATGGATTAGGTTTCTAAATAGTTTGCAGTTTACATTTTCAGATAAAGTAATACCCCTAAAATCAGCAGAAATGAAAAATCTGGAGCAAAATATTCTTTCTCTTCTGGTCGCAAGATATCAAGAGATACCAGTAACCAATAAATATTTTGGATGCATTTGCATTGCAGTTTGTTATGTCTTGCTGGAGGAAAGCAGGGTGCTGCATCAAAATATTCTCTCTGCTTCCCTTCCCTTTGCATTGTTAGGATCTATCAACAAGGAAGTTTTGAGGAAAACAGAGTTTTATTAGAAGCTGAATATGTCATGTTAAAATACAATGAAAAAAGCAGATTTCATGGAAAAAAAAATTGCAGGCTGACGGAACTCTCTTATAGCTGAGAATTGTCTCTTGCTGAGACCTGTGTATAAAAATCACAGTGTTTCATAATACATTTATGCCTACAGAAATGAAACAAGGCCTACCCGAACTTACAGTTACTTGTGCATGTGTGTGACACTCTGGGAAGGCTGCGTGCCCAGCACCCAGCCGCTGGGGCAAGGGGGCTGCCCCCTGCACGGCGCTCACTAAGGAGCAGCAGCAGAGCAGCGGGCACCCTGCTGCCCCCACCGCCGCCCTGCCGGGGGGAGCGTGTTCGGAGCGCTTGCAGGCAACTCCCTGGCCTGCAGAGAAGGTGAGAGGCCAACACAGTGGAAAAGTTGGGTGTCGGACGTTTATGCTACAACGTGAACATAGTAATGAGCTGAGTAATTGCAAATCCTTTTTCTGTGCTATCCTGTTTTTAAGTTTCTGAGTCATTGCCAAGAGTGAATGAGAGACTTCAGGTTCTTGTGCAGTAGGTATTCAAGAAAGATAAATAAGTAATATTTCTATTAAAAAAATAACAGGATTGAAAATAGCACGTCATAAGTCAGTGGGGCATCTTTATCTAGAATGCTGAACCAAATCTTTATGTTGAAGAGATGTTGGCTGTCCAGAGAGGCACAGAGAAGGAGACTGAATTGTACCTGAAGCTGGGAGAGTGTCAGGAGGGACTGGAGCGGTAGCATCTGAAGAGGTGATTAAGAGAAGGTATGATAAAACTATAAACCAACCCGTGGACTAAAAGATAATGTGCCTGTAAGATAATGTGTGCTGACACGAGAGGCAATAGATTTATTAGAGCCAAGAAAAGCAGTCTCCTTTCCAACTAAGATTAACCTGTGGCTTCACGGCCCGTAGGTGCACACTGGTTGGCATGGAGGGGCAGCCCCAGGAGCAGGGGCAGCCAGCACATGGCCAGAGATGCCCCCGCTGCGCGCGCCCTGCCTGTCCCAGGGGCCAGCACCCAGAGGCCCCGCAGGGCGCAGCGGCAGGAGGGAGGTGAGCCTGCTTTTGTGTGGCGTGGCCGTGGAACAGCAGGCTGCTCCGAGGTTTGTGGCACCTCTACCTGCAGAGGAGGGCAATGGCCACTGTCGGAGTGATTCTGGAGTGAGCAGATTTATATCCCCATTAGAAATGTGGCCAAAAAATTTAGCTTTATTTAAAACAGGCTATAAAATGGTGCAGAGAATTTGCCTAAATCAATGAATGTCTGTATGTGTTTATGTTTACAATTTTTATTTCTAGGTATGGCCACACGTGTTCAACAATCTGGGAGTGCAGTCATAACAATTACACATTGATGTCCACGGAAGACACAGGAGGAGCACACACACACCTACAGGCAGTGTATGCTGTGTGCATGCACACACACATTCCCGTGCAGCCTCCCCAGCTGCAGCTGCCTCAGAGCCATGCCTGTGATGCTGCTAGGTGTGAAACTGGGGAGCCCGGTCCCAGCCCGGCCCAGCTCCCACCGCCGCTGGCCCCCACCGCGGCCCCAGGCGGGCACCCAGCCCGGGGGGCTTTGCACGCCCCCCCCACGGCTGCAGCAGGGCCGGGCCTGGTTCTGGGTGCCCTACTTCACGTGTCATTAGAAATCCCCGGCCTTCCAGATCTGTCTTCCAGACAAGAAAAGGAGTCCAGAGTCTCATTCAAGGGTGCAAAAGGATGCTGGAAATTATTTATTCATGACCGAAGTGTAAATAATTCAGACCTCTGCTGCTGGGTGAGGAAGTGCAGTTCAGAAGTTTGGGCAGTTGCTGCCTTCTGGTTGTTGTAGTTTTTCACACATATACTTGTCAGAGGGGAGATTTCTGTTAGGCTTGCAGATGGTAACTTGTCATAAGTGTGTGCCTGTGCACTCCTGTACAGACGTGTGCACATGCTGGGGCAGTGCTTTTGGGCAGCAGAGTTACTGTGATGCCCCGCCGCCCTTAGGAAACATAAATATCAGTATTATGCCCTCGTAAGGAGCTTTCTAATCCCTCGTTGTCAAGTAAACCTCCCAAGTTTATCTGAAACCCGGATGAATAGTTAATTATTTTGTTTCAAGGACATGGTCTGCAGAGTAGAAATCTTCAAATTTCTTGTAAACCAGGAATTATGCTCTCTCTTCAATACCCTGTTAATTGTTTTGTCTCATAAAGATTCAGCTCCTTTTGAGCATGCCTTGAATATGTTTCACTCCTCTGTCTCTCTGTACGTCCCCAGGAGGAGGATGCCCACCCCTCAGCCCACCCCGGTGGGTGGCACAGCCGCCGCTGGGAGCCGTGGGGCCAGGAGAGGCTCTGCCCTGCTCCGGGGCTCTGCCGCGCACCAGTCCTCACTGGGACGGGACGGAGGCGGCACTGGGAACCTCGCTGGTGCCACTGGGGATGGCGTGTGGAGGTGTGGGAGGTGGTGGTGACCACAGTGGGGTGGCACTGTCCTGCCTGCGGGGACCTGAGGCTGGCTGTGGGGCACAGTGCTGGTCAGGGCACATCTGGCACGGTGCTGGTCAGGGTGGAGCTGTCCCCCCACACCAGGCTCTTCCTTCAGCAGCGACAGGCTGCTTGCTGCGGTACTTAGCCAGTATTTACTGCTGTGCTCCTCTTACCTTTAAATTAACTCTTATAATAGACCTCCAGGACTAATGAATTTGATGCATAAAGCCCACACACCAGAAATGGTGCCATTCGTTTTCCACTGTTCTCCACATAAAATGATTGTCAGCTCTTCAAGCCTGTCGGTGCAGACACTGATATGAATCCCTCGCTGTAATTATATTCTCCTGAACTTCCTTTTCATTGCTAATGCAGCCATCTCTTCCACCTTTCCTGCTTAATAAGGTTGTTTGCCTCCTTGGCAAGGACACTGTCATCCATATTTTGGTGCCACTTTCTGTGCCTCCTGGTTTCTCTCTTCAGTTTTAAGATAAATTATATTGCCTTTGCAGGGCTGTCATCAGCATGTTTTTGAAGAACTGCATTATCAAACACTATAAGGCTTGCAGTGGGGCAGCCTAACCTGAAAAGACACGTTTGTCTTTATTATCACACTATCTCTGCATTAACTTTCAGATATCTTCAAGTTCCAGGGGTAGCTGTTGTCACATCTTGTGAGCGATAGTATTAATCTTCCCCTGTGCTTCTGCCCAGGATCACTCTGCCCTATGGCTTCCTTTAAGGCTTCCTCTTATTTTTGTAATCAGGTCAATATTACAGTTCCACATAAACAAACAAGTAATGTTTGTTATGAATCCTTATGAATATGTTATGATGGAAGTTCTCTTATATTCATGGCAGTTCCCTGACCTGTTATTCCACATTTCTGATGTACGGAAAGAAGAGTACGAGCAGTTGTACGTAATTTAATCTCTTCTCCTATTACGTTAACATTTACCTCTTACTGAGAAATGTAAGAGGTAAATGGTGCTGATGGCATTATGGCCATGGGGCAGGGTTGCTGAGCTGGCAGTGGCTTGGTGAGGGAAACACGGCCTCGCAGCCACGAGCTGGGCGTTCCTCTCGGCCTCCTGCTGCTGCGGAGCTGTGTGAGGATGCTCCGTGCATCACCCTGCGCCCGGCCCCTGCCCAAGCTGCGCTTCCACCAGCTGAGCCTGCAGAGGCACTGCAGGAATGATGACGTGCCACAGAAAAAAATGAAGAAAGGAAATCCTTTCCTTACTTATAAGGCAACAATCTTTATGCTTTGGTGGGATAGGAAAGTATGGATGAAGCAGTAGATAATGGTGCAGTATCTCCAGCGTGCTGGACTTGCTGTCCCTCCCCTGGCTATCACCGAGCAACACAACCCCCTGGCTGCTGCAGTAGGTCCAACTCTCATGTAACACAGCTCTTAGATCCTGGTCCTGCTCTGCTCCCTGTCACACCGAACCATGTGCCTACAACCCGGATCGACTTTACTGGAGGTTCAGCCGAGCAAGGTGATGGGGCTTGGCTGCCAAGAGAGGGAAGAGCACAGCGCACCCTGATGAGGAGAGGCCAGGGTATGTGGTATTGTGCATGCTGCTTCCAGGGGCAAAAGCAGCTGAAATTTTGAATGCTGCCAGGCAGCAGACACTTGACTGTGCTTGTACTTGATTTCACACTTGCATGTGGGTGGGTGCAAGTCCAACACAGAACTCTGTCTCGCAGTCAGGAGCCTGCCACTTCCCTGCTGCCAGCAGGATGAGCCAGGTAACACCTGCAGCAAAGAGAAGTGGCACGTCCTGAATCCCTGGCTAATGCAGAGACACGAGATAAGCTCCAGCTGGGAGGCTGTCCACACGCGGTGCCTCTGCCATAGGTTGGTAAGCCGGGGAAAAGCTTGGAGGGCTGAGGGCTTTCTGCCTGGCCTCCCGAGGGCAGCAACCATGTCCAGACCCACGTCCAGACCCTGTGAGCATGACACAGGGGCTGTGAGAGGGCGAGATGGGCTGGTGTGGAAGAAGCTCTGATCTCCTCACATCACAAATAAACCCCAGCTCCCAGGTACAGCAGCTGGTGCTGTCCCCTTGGCCCTGCCTGGGGCCGCTGCCTGTGCCTGTGGCAGAGACAAGTGTAGGTGAGAACAGCACCGTACTTCCCATCCTCCTGGCCTCCACCCTGACATATCTATCTCCTGCTCCATCCCTCCGCTGGAGCCAGGTCTCAGGCCTGTGCTCAGCAGCTTATCGACGAGACAAGAGAAAGGTTCCCTGTCAGTTCCCCGTCAGATGTGCTGAGCGGGTGTTGGATGGCTGCCGTGGTGCTGCAGCTGCTGGCAGGGCTCCCTGGGCTCCTTGCTGCATGCAGAGGTTGTGAGAGGCTGCATGCCCTTAGCCTTTTTGTTCAGCAAGGAGTGCTCTTTGGCACAAACTCCCCATACGATCCCATTTGCTGAGCATTACGTGCTTTGGCCTCGGTGCATGCAGAACAGAAGGCAACAAGAAGATCCATTCCAGATGTGTATCGAATGCTCCCAGGCCCCAGGAGGGATGCAGGTGTCCAAAGCCACAACAAGTCTTTCAGACGGCTCTAGGCCACGTCTGTCATGAGCATGTTTGTGATGAACTAAATTGATGAAGCCAAACCGAGCCAAACTGTGCCCAGCAGAAGGGAACTCGCAGGTCACAGACTGTGCAGGTAGCTGGCTCTCGGCTCCGCCTGGCTTGGCTCGGTGAGCACTTCCCTTGCACTGGCACCATGCTAAGGGAGAGGGAGTTCATACAGGGATAACCTCGCTGGGAGCCTGGCAGTGCAGTGCCCGGGGCACAAAGCTGCTCCTGGGTGCCAGACACGGGCCTGTCCACTCCTGTGCCCCACTTCATCATCCTTTCCTGGTTCCTCAACACGTGCAATGAGAGGAAGGCTCCATTCCTGTAGGACTGCAGGAGGGTGGTAGGGAACACACATGGAGATGTGTGAATGGAAGTTTTTTTCTTTTTCTTTTTTAAATCTTATTTTACAAATAAGCTTTTCTCTTTAATTTATTTATTTCAGTCAGATAATCCAGTGTTGCTCGTGCTCTTACCCAGTGTTTTAGACACGGGGGGTGTGCTGGTGCCTGCATCGTGGTGCTGGCAGCGCCTGCAGGTGTTCCTGGGCCGTATGTCCTTAGAGAGCTCTGGGAAAACAGGCACAGGGGGTGGTGTGTTTCTATTTTTGTATACCAAAACATCTTTAAACCACCAAACTGAGTCATAACTTTCATTGTTATTATTATTAAAGCAAGGATTAATGGTAGCAGCTTTGTAGCTTAGCATCAATTACTTGGTTTTTAACAGAATTTTAATCTAGAGAGAACACACCAGTGAATTCTAGAAACGGTGATTTCCAGCAGGAATGCATTACATCTGCCCACAGGGTTGAATAAGTAAATATGGACTCAGTGTAAGAGAAGGTACAGCACTGTTACCCCTTATATATTTTACCACATGAACACTTTGTGTATTGTAGAGGTCTGGGATTTGGATTTTTTTTTTTTTTTTTGACTATAATATTATCTATTTAAAGGACAAACGCAGTCTGAATAAAAAGTGTCTGCCAGCTAACAGCCTTACAGACCAGGCGTTGTTCTCTCAATGACACATTTACACTCAGGTGTAGGCAGAGCTTGCCCTCACAAAGCCTCGGGTGCAGCCGAAGAGCCGGCGTGTGGCCGGGTGCGTTCCGGCAGAGCCGTGCGGGGAGGTGCAGGGTCGGTACTGACACGGGTCCCTGCAGCTGGGGGGGCTCCTTTGTGCCAGTGGGGCAGGCAGGACTGGCACGCCACAGCACAGCATCTCCTCGCACCTCCTTCCCTTCTGCCTCCTGCCTTTTTTCTTCTTACAGCGCTCTGTGCTCTTCTCTTCCTCATGTCCCTGGTTTTGTGGCCAAATAATCGTATCTCCAAGAAGCCCAAAATAATTGTGCGTAATTAGGATCTTGTTCTGCTGGCTGTAGTTTACGGTATAGTTGGCACCACGCGGGAGAGAAATTAACCTTAATTAGGAAGTGAGACCATGGAATCTGCTGGCACCCGTGTCAGAGGAGCTCGGTGGCGAGGAGCTCCCGGGCAGGGCAGGGCTGGGCGCTGCAGGGTGCGGGGTTCCCCAAAGCCCCCCCAAGCACTGCAAGTGTGCAGCGGGTCAGACGCCTCCTCCTGGCTCTGCCTCTTTCCTGGGTTTGCCAAAAGAAGGGGAGAAAAGGCAGGTAAGGACATACGGAAAATATGAAATGTTGATGAGTGAGACTTTTCATTTTTTTTTACATAATTAAAAGTATGACATGAAAATGTGAAATGTCAAAAGGATCAACTTCAAAGCTGTATAAAATGAAACCCGCACTTTGATTTGAATATTACTTTATGAAGAAAGACATAAGAAAAAGAGCTGCCTGTGTAAATATTAGAAATACAAATCACAACTTTCATGATTAAAATCATACTTTGAATAGTAAAAAAAAATATGCTACTTTGGAACTTGCAGAAGAGCAGAAAAATGGGATTTGTGGCATCGTGGCATCGGCAGGCACTGGAGCTAGGGGCTGCTGTGCTGCTCTCCCTTCGGGCACAGCTGTGGAGCCTCTGCCTGCCGAGCCCCTCTTCGCTGAGGGATGCTCTGGCTGGGCAGACCCCATGCTGGCAGGGGGTTCCTGCACAGACATCCCACCTCCCTCACCCCGTGGTGCACAGATCTTCTGGTGCTGCTGGGGAAATGTGCCCGGTACATCTTCCTTCTCTTCTCTTCTGTTAATACTGACACCTGATTTCTGCCTCTCCAGAATGTCTCTCTCTCTCTTTTTTTTTTTTTTCTTCTTTTTTTCATTTCAAGGTACTTTGTTGCAATAAATGGTAACGGAGTACTTACTGCATGAGATTCCTGTGCAGTGATAGTGCAATTAAAATGCAATTCTGGGACCATAATCTCCTCCGTCCATATCAGACAATGCTCTTGTGGACGGCAGGGAGCGTTTCCGAGAAGTGGCTTCCAACAGATAACATTGAGTCCAGCCCATAGATTGCTCATTTCTTCAGTCACTTGATGGAGAAATTTCTGTTTCTTTATAATAGGCTCTGATATTCTTAGAGGAAATAAAATAAAAATAATAATAATAAAAAAGAAGTCAATTAACTTCAAAGCAGCTCCAGACGTGAGTTTACCTCTGAGAGGATAAAACAGAGAAACCTGCTGAGTAGTCCTGCATGTGTATTATGGAGTAGAAATCCCCTGTCTTTATACATTAATGACACCAGCTTCATCACATGCCTTCAATTCTTTTGAACACCCGAGTCTTCAGTCTTTCTTTTTTTTTTTTTTTTTTTTTTTTTTTTTTTGATGGAGAGGTTTTTCCTGCAATATTTTGCATTAACTGACACACCATGATTACAAACCTAGCTACATCCCTATGCTAGTCTTTTAAATTCCTCACCATGTTACTGAAACCTCCATATCCAAAGCTGAGATACAACATGTGCAAAAGCAAAAAAATAAAAATTAAAAATTAAAAAATAGTGCACACCAGGTTTATAGCTATAATTCTTCCTTCATTGCTGGGCGCTTTCTCCAATACAATTATTGGCTTATTTTCTGTCAAAGTAATTAGATATGTTGATTTATTTTCAGTACCATACAGAAAGCAAAGAAGCAAACACACTATTTTATTTATTTATTTATTTATTTCCCCTTGGGTAACAAAAAAAAATATGTAAGGATTCCAGGCTAATTGAAACCTTCCCATTTGGGGTTTTTCCATTTTTATTTTTGTTTTGTTTTGTTTTGCTTTCCACAAGGACAGTTGGGTTTGAATGAAGCCTCTTCTGTCCTGGTGGTTCCTTGTGTTGCTCTGGGCCATTCCAGATGGGGTATCACATCAGGAGGTCAGTATCGTGAAAGCACCACACGTACACAGAAGTATCTTATGATAAATCGAATAAGCAGGTTAGAAAATATATTTTAAGATTCACTTTATATTAATATATATATTTTCCCCCCACATTATGGGAAAAATCTTCTTTTCAGTCTTTTCTTCCCATATGTGTCTGAAGCTTCATGATTCTGCAAAGGGAATACAAGCTGCAATAAGATAAGTATTACTTCTGCTCTGCATGCCCAGCTCCAGGTGGGATACCTAACAGAAAAGAGTTAGATTTTTGCATTTATTTGTTTGAATGTAAAATATTTTATTACCCCAAAGCCTCAAATTACTCAAAAGTCTGCCTCAGGTAAAACTGTCTCGTCATTCAGCAGGATTCTCTTAACGTAAGGCTGGAATGAAGCACGGGGACGTGCTGACAGTGGAGATGTGTGCTTGCTGGAACAGACCTGTTTTCTTGGTGTCATCTCCAAAGGCAAAACCAGAAGAGCTGAAGGGTTTTTAAAGTGTAGGGATGAGGAAGAGTGACCAAGTGGTAGGCATTCTTCACTGGGTCCATTACAAGCCCTAAAGCCTGTACTTTGCTGGACTGAGACAGCCAAAGTGGTAGGAGATGCTGACAGAAAGCAGGAGACGCGGCCAGGCCTCCAGAGATTTTGTTTTATTCCTGAATTGTTTGTTTGGTTTCTAAATAGGGAAGAGTTAAAATGTTTGTCTGTCACCTCAGAACATTTTGAAATGAGAACTGAAAAAGCGAGCACAGAAAAGTTTGACAGGAAATTCTGCCAAACGTCCTGAAGCTCTCCAATGGCTGCTGCAAAGTTACGCTCTTTGATTTCCCTTGGAGATAACTTCCCAAGTGATCCTTGTGTTGGCACTGCTCTTTGCTCCCTCCAGCCAACAGCGCGAGGCCAGGTCCCGGCTCCCGTCTGCCCACGGCCCTTAATGCTGTTCAGCTGCAACGTGAAGGAACTACAGCACTTGGTATTTCCAGCGAAACCTCTCCCTGTGTCATCGCCACCCCGTGCTGCTGGGGGAGGTGGCAGCCAGCGGCCACAGTGCCGGGGGTGTCCCGGGGCAGCCCCGAGCCCCCGCTGTGACAGCAGCCACCCCGCGGCACCGCCTGCGCCTCCGCCGCTTCTCACGCCCGTTTCTGATGCTGGTGCGTAGCAAGAGAGCATCTCGGCGGGAGGAGGAAAGCGAGCACAGCGGATTTTTTCAGGCTGCTTCATTATTTAGAGTCCTGGTTATATATCTAGTGCATACTGGGGAGACTGCTTCATTTGTTACCTAAAATGAAATAAGGATCATGAATTTAAGGCAGGATATTGAATTAAGCCGTATCTCTACCTCAGCGGAACAAAAATCTCTGCAGGCCAAGACTGATGTTGCCTAAGCAAAAAATATCAAAATATTTAAGTCTGATTCAGGAATGATCATCCTTGGCAGGTGCTGTTTTAACATCACACTCTGTTACCGTGGGTTAGAAAGATTCTTCCTTTTCTTTGTAATAAAAGTTCATGGTCCCTTTTTTTCCCTAAACATGCAAGAAGTTTCCTTATTGTGTTCCACCATCAATATTTTTATCCCCTGCATGGCTCCTGCTTCCTTTGTTCCCAAACCATACAGAAGCTCCCTCTCCGCAGCCCCTCGGTGCTGCTCACACACTGGAGCGTGAGGAGCCCCCGCTCGCCAGCCACACCTTTCCCTCTCCGTGTCACCGACTTGCTTTTGCTGTCAGTGCTGCTCGCCTCGTGCAAATGGACCTGGGTTTGTGTTCACAAGCTCCTTGCTTTTTTGTTGTTGTGCTGCTATCAGGAAGGCATTGCAATCCTGCACACACCTACGGCCACTTCACGCTCCTATACATGGAGTAAAACTAATTGCTGGCATATTTCAAATAAGAAATGTGATGATAAAATGAAAACCAGAGCTTCTTAGTAAGCAGAACACAATTATTTTAAAATGATTTATTTTCAGGTTTCTTTCCGTTTTTGCTGAATTTCATAGGTGTCACTGCGCTTATGAATGAACATAGTGAGAATTTTAACAAGTAGAAGATAAATTGCAAAACACATTTAAAATTCATCATTTTCATCCAAAGTAGAGTTTTTTACAAGAGCTTAGAATGAGAAATTAAAATTTCCTCTGGGGAGAACTGAATCCAATTGTCTGAATGATCTGCTCAGTGCAAAGAATTAGCTCATGCGGAGGGAGCGAGGGGCTGTGCCCGCGGCGAGGGCACGAAGCCCACCCGAGCCCCGGGCGCAGCAGAGGATGGCTCCGAAAACAGCAGACACTGAGCTGCAGACAGCCCCCTCCCTGCTCCTGGTCAATATTACAAACGATGTGTTTGCTTGTTAGTTTGCTCTTGCCACGTATGGATGTGTTTGCACTGGCTAACAGCAGGGTTGCCAACCCACAGCGGAGCAGGAGGTGTTTCACTGCTAAGCGGGCAGCCCGGGGTCCCCACCGCGCAGCCCTGCCCAGGCACGAGCGCAGGCCGCCGCCCCACCCCCCCCCCCCCCCCCATGGCCAAGCTCGACATCACTGCAAATTAAGCAAGGAACTCTGCTAACACTTGTGTGATTTAGCTGCTGTGAAGATAATTGCCCCATTTTTAGCCTTAGAGGTGCTGGTAACGAAGAGAGCACCCCCAGACAAGGGGTGCTGCCAGCCCAGGGCTGTGCCTTGCCTTCAGGGGGGTGGGCATGGGCAGAGCCCCCAGGCACATCCCAGGCCCTCTGACAGTGTCTGCCCAAGCTGCACCTGCCCCCCCCATGGGGCTCACCCCCAGAGGTTAACCAGCCATGCCTGGAAACGAGTGGTTTTTTTTCTGTACTTCAGAGATCCCACGGTCCTGAGGCTCCAAAAGTAAGCACAGTATTCAGAGAACTAGCGCAAATGCTATTCTCAGGTGTATACATCTCTGTAATTTTCCCTTTTAAGATATGATATAAGCTGCAATATAAATGCTCATACATTTTAAAAAAACCTGCCCTGAAAGCAGGGAGTGAATGGTTGCCACGCATATATTCCTGCGTGCTTTACTGAATTCTCTCCAAATGCAGAACAGCTGGTAATTTTTTTTTAAAGTCAAACACTAAAAAGTGCAGGGTATCAGTTGTGATGGGGTGGATTTAAAGAATCAGCATCATTTTGACAGAAACAGTTACATCTAACCTTGCATGGTGCCTTTCATTTACCTGCCTTTCGTGACTGGTATCCTGTACTCGTGGCAATTCGTTCCTTCACCACGGGTTTCTCCTCCCAGAGCTGCGCCTCTCATTACCAGCCCCCTGCACACCACACTGCATGCTCAGCTGCAGCTGCCCAGGAAGCCCCAGCTGCCACCCATCAGCATCCCCAAGCCCTTTTTGAGCGATGCTGATGATACACCTGTGCTGTTGCAGGTCCCAGGTGGTACTCAGCACACTCACAATAAAATCAAAGTGCCAGCCTAGCTTTGCCTGACTGGGAGGGTTAAAGTATGGGAGGGGTTTAAAGACCAGCTGTAGAGTGTTTTCTTAAACAGAGGAAAAGGAAACCTTGTTGTTGATCATGGAAATATCTGGGGATTTCTTTGGTTATTGCATGGCTTTAAGTGGCTCTTGGCCAGTCCATCTCTATCCAGCTGTTCATGAGTGCCCCTGTGATGGCTGCCCCCGGTAACCTGTGCATGTGTGATATGTGCACACATCACTTATCGAGTGGAAGGGAAAACAGCGGTCCAGGCAAGCTAACCACTTTGAAATAGCAAATCTTTCATGACTAAACCAGCCGTTTGATCCTCCATGAAGAATAACAGCTTATTTTCTGGTTGCTGGCTGCTTCGCCATGAGGGAAAAACAAACACACAAAAAAATGAGCTCATTATTTTCTGATGTGCTTTCAGTGATAAACCATAGATGGCTTTCAGAGGGGAATAAGACGTGCAGTGGTGCATCTCTTATTCCGTTGAGGTCTCTTCTCTCTTAATGTTTTTATTTATTTATTTCTGTACATGCGTGTGTGTGAGCTGGGTCCCAAGGTACAGGTTCCAGTCCTTGTTGCCTGAGAAATGCAACAGAGAGAATATGGGACCGTGAGAATACAGGGGAAAAAAAGAGAAAGAAACTGTTCAATGTCCTTTTTAGGCTGTGTAGTCGTTATCCATTCATATGCATGGATATATGTAAGAATTTTATTTTGTTAGATTTAGAAAGGCAGCAAACCAGTTCTGAGTAAAAGGACACAAGGCTCCCTAAGTGGAATGTGATGAAAAAAGGCTGAGTAAGAGAAAAGGCTGAGTAAGAGTGATGTTTAAAGAAGGATTTTCTGTATTCATAAAGTTTCTCTCATTAAGTAAGATAAAAACACAAATACAGTTTCTTTAATTAATACTAAATATATACAAATAGATATCAAAAATCAGCTTGTCCCATTTTATTAACTTCTATCTATGTTTTCAGCACTGCCTACTAGGTGTTAAATTTAGCCTTATTAAAATAAATTGGATGTTAAAAGTGGCTTCAGTTGAGATAAAGCTTCACCTGCTGTATAGAAGGCAATTAGTTTGTGGATCTTTTTGTCCTGAATATGTGTAATTATTTTTGAGGATATTTATATTTTTAATTTCCAAGCTCTCCCATGGCTCTCACTTCCATGTTTAATTATGCATTATGTGGAAGAAAAGTTCTACTAATTAAACTCTGTTTTTATTTTAAGCCTACTGTTAGAGTGTTTCTTAGGTGACCCCTTGTTCTTATGACTGGAGAAGCAGCGAACCATTGTTCCCCAGCTATTGTTTCTTCTGTTGTTCACCTTGGAGTTGTTGCACCACGTGTCTACGTCAGATTTAAGGAAATGTACGTGGTTTACGTGGTAACTCCAACAACAGCGGTAAGACTGACAACAAACACTGCCAGGCCAAACACGGTCTGGCAAATATGCACCGGTAGATAGAGCTACTCGAAACTGTGCGCCATGATCCTTGGTTAACTTTAACATTCACCTTAAAACGGATCCTTGGTGCACTGTTAGTGTAATATACACATGTACATGAAGCGCACCACATTTTGAGTACATGAGCAGTGCAAAGGAAAACCAAAGTATCTGAGATGTACGCCAATAAGGTGTAACAGGGGGATCACAGCCTTTATCCTTCCTACCCCACAACGCCTTCCAGAACGACTTTCTGTGGCCTCCACCAGCTGCAGGGAGATCCTGTTCACTGGTCCCACCACGCTACAAAGGGGAAATGGAACGTGTGTGTCCTCAGGGCGCTGCCGCGGTGGCCCCCAGGAGCAGCCCGTCACCGTGCAGCCCTCCGGCGCGGTGCCCAGCACGGCGGGACCCCCGGCGAGCGGTGCGGCAGGCGGGAGCACTGCCTGCGGCACGCTGTCACCAGCACAGCGCTGCTCTCGGCACACCTGGGCGTGCTGTTCCTGAAGTAAGCAGTTAATTTATTCTTCAGACAAATTTGTTTTGCTTGCCTTTTGTTTATGTATCATGTATTGCGAAAGGAAATGAGATTTAAGCCATTTATTTTATTGCAAGTGAGAATTGTAATAGTGGTAACTAAATGTCAGGAGAAGTAGTCGGAGCTGTGAAGACTTACAGGCTTAAACTCCTGAACTGCACCTTGGCAGAGACAGGTGGCGGCACAGACATGTCACTAATGGCTCCGGTACCAAGCAGGTTACTGCACAGGGGCCACCAGGAGACCCGTGTGGCTTTCTGGAACCTGGAAATCCCTCTGCATGATTTGATCGCTTCGAGCTAAGCATATACACGAGCATTCTTCCTGCAGTTTGCTGGTTCTCCTACTTCAGCGAGGGAGATTTCCCACAGCTTACCCCTGAACACTCTGCCACCCCCAGCATACGAGTGGGGTGCGGGTGCAAACAGGCAGCTAACTGTGACCAAAGACATAAAATATTCCAGCCACCACTGAACATCTACCAGTTCCTCTTCATTGGGCTTCTTTGTTTTCTTTGCTTCAAAGAAAGGAAAGGTGATAAAATGCAGATCATCTCAGGTGCCAAGATAAATGCCCAAGATTCATGACTCTCCCGCCACATTTTTCAGCCACGGTGATTTATGATTTCTCAGTCCCACTCCAGCGGGTGGGTCATCCCCTGCAAGGCCGTCACTCGTGGGCCAGACCCCTGACCAGGTGACCAGCTCCTGTCCCCCCCTGGTTCCCCTTCCCTTCCCAGAAGGAGCTGTGCTGACAGCAGCAACGAGGCCTCAGCTACCGCTCCCCTGGAGGGAAAGGCAGATCTGGAGGCAACCTTGTGCCGCACCCAGGCGGTGGCTGCTCTTCTGCTGGAGCATCTCTGGCATGGGGTTGTGCCTCCCAGGGCAGCCCGCGTGGGACGCGGGGCAGCAGGCACGGTGTGACTTGTGCTGGTGCTGCGTAGCCCTCACGAACCCGCTCCGTGCCGTAGCTGAACAGCCCTGCTTCTCGCGGTGTCATTGCAACACAAAATATTTGTTCTTTGGTAACAGAACATGTTTTGATTTAGTTTATGTTGCTAGGGAATAGATTTAAGGTATATTGAAAAAGTGGCTTTATTCAATAGCAGTCACTACAGGAAGAGATATAGCTAAGTAATTACCGTAGTGTAGTTATATGGTAATTATGTTGCTATAATTGATGAACCTTTCCAGTACAGAACAACCCTTATTGCTAACAGCCAAAAGAAATTCTAGTTTTCCTGTCTTTAAAAAATGGTTTATTGCCCAGTCAAAATACATAGGCAAGGAGTTTGATAGAAAAGTTTAGGCCAGAGGGAGAAAGATCTCTGCAGTGTAATTAATCTTTATCCATCTAGAGCCCCTTGTGAAGGGCAGAGTAAATTCTGGGATATAATTAAGCTTTAGTTCAAAATCCTAAACTTAAATTGCCTCTCCTGCCCTGTTATACCCCTCTGCACATTTCACTGACAAAATAACAAAAACACGTGATGCTGATATCCATCGGTTACCAGAACCATTTACTGTAGAAAGAAGCTTTTGTTCCCGGGAATGCTGTCCCTTTTCTCTTCCCATTGTAAAACAAGGGCCAGTGCACCCTGCACATGTAAGGCCACCCAGGAGCTGTGTGTGCAACGGCACAGTTTAGGCTGTCCGCGCTCAGAGGGAGGGAGAGGAAGGTGTGTGGGCGACGAGCGAGCCCGTGAATACCTGCTCCTGGCCGTCAGTGCGCCGGAGGGCAGCAGGGCTGGAGGGCAGCAGCGGCAGACCTCTGATGGAGGCACGCCTTCACGTTGGACTGCCCCGGGCCCCACGTCACAGCACCGCTCTTTGCTTACCTGCTCAGACCCGTGCTAACATCTTACGGAGGTTTGCTGATGCCTAAGGCAGACAAGGGCTGTCGCAAGCAGCCCCTCATTTCCAGCTGGTTGTGTTTATCCATGCAGTGGGCGAGCTCTGAGGAGCACGTCCCTCTCCTCACCTGAAAGGGCGACAGGGTACTTCCAGCTAGGTGTGCGCTTTCAGGATGCACAGTCTGAAGGGGCCAAGGGCAGGTCAAACCTTAAAAATTAAAAAAGAAGAAATGGAAATCTTCCCAGAAAAAGGGATCCCAGGGCCTGGGCAAGGGAGCAATTTTGTGTATATTTAAGACTTCTGATACTATGAACAGGGGCAGTTTGGGGTTTAAATCTGGCTTTCTAACAAGCACTTCATATGCAATGGAGAAATACCCACGGTGGGTCACCCCCTAGGAAGAGCACCTGTAGGCTGGGGACGGAAGGCATCTACCTATCTGTCCCCATTTCACGCTCTGCTCCTCTCCCATCCGTCGTGGCCCCGGGGTCCCCCGGTGCCAGCCCAGCCCTGCCCCTCGGCACTGCGCACCTGGGCAGCCGCTCGCTCGCTGCGGTGCCGACGCACCCTGCCTGCAGCCCCGGTAGCGGCTATGTGATCCCACATTCAAACTAGGTTACCCTTGATTTATCCCAAGTGACTCAGCCATCCCTGAGTATTACTTCTTAATAAATAAAAGCACAATTCTGTTAGGACTGCTTTGAGTCAGATTGCACGGCAGCCCAAGGGCATCAAAGTGCTCTGTCTTTTCATTACCTCCCTGTAGTACATTTTTATACCCCAATACCACGATTTTAAAATTGCTACCTATGGTAGGTAAAAGGCACTATCAAATGAAATTAGACCCTGCTAATATGTGAATGCAAAGCAAAAGAAAAAAAAGGCCCAAGATCTGAAGAATAAAAGAAACACCTCTTATCAAACAATTTGTCTTATTCGTTAAAGCCATAGTAATAGGGAAGATTAAAATCTTATTTTCTTCAGTATGTTTGGAAGGACCAATTATGCTGATGAAGGTGGCCTTATCTCAGTTTGTACCAAAATACATTGTGGTTTGCTGGAGATTTGATGAACCCAGTGAACCCCAGCTCTTGACTACACTGCGAGGAAAATAACTGATAATGAGATGCTGTATTGTCTGCATGTCTACTCACCTTCCTTAGGTTGTACCAACTCAAAAATGTGTATTTTCCTCAAAGCTTCACAGACAAATGCTAGTGCAGACAGGATGCAATGCTGGTCACCTGTGAACAGAAGCAATTGTAGGGCCCTCGAGCATGGTGCCACGCTCAGACGCTCGAGTGCACCTTGTTTGTGATGGAGCCAGATGCAGGAAACCAGAGGAGAAAAACACGGGTTACATCAGCTGATGATTTTACTTAATTATGGTTGTATTCTGGGATGAGAATGATGTAGGTTTTAGGCTTCACTGAAAAATAAAATTTCATTCTTTGTAATCTCAGAAACCATATGGTGCACATATTTGAGCAGTGGACTTCCCGCTGGTTTCAAACTTCTGAAAACGATGCAAAGTTCAGGAGCATTCTTTTCAGTGATTCCAATTTGCTATGGTTTTAATAATAAAAATGTTTCCTGAGGTTTGCATCATCACGTCTGTTCAGTGGGGTATGCATCACTAATGTGGGGATAAGGAAGAGAATTTACATTTTCAAAGCAACTTTTGGAAATTAGTTTAAATATTGATGAAATTTCCTAGAAAGCTTTGAAATTAAATCTATTTGTCATGTCAGAAAAAAAAAAAAAAAAAGAAGAAAAAGAAAAAAACCCACACCACTAAGCTGGGAAAAAGGTTGGTGTCACTTTATTACAGACACAACTTTTCATTTTGTATTGCTCCAATACTGAATCAAACAGACATGACCAAGGGAGCTAACACTGCCATTGAAAAAAATTAATTAAGCGGATACAATATTAGAAATACCTTTCTCACAATCAATAATATTGTGTGCTATTGTATATACCTGAATTATTACCATCATTTTAAATACAATTAAAACCATTTATTGTTGAGTTTCTAGAATCACTATAGAAAGATGCTTTAATAGATGCTCATATATCACAGTGGAGGAATGTTGATAGGAGATAGTGATTAGAGAAGAATAAATTGTCATTGCTACCAACATAAAAGAGAGATTTTTTTTTTTTTTTGTTCTTAATTCTAATCAAAACCATGAGGGTTTGCAGTTTGGTTCCACTTCTTGTGTAACTACGAGCAATTATCCAGTTTGTTGCACAGGATTTACTTCTATTCAATGTTGTGTAGGAAGAATGAACAACAATTATTTAAGAGGATAAAAAGGAAATATTCTAGCCTTATTTACGGCATTCCCTCCCTTTCTCTCTCTTCTTTTTTACACATAAGACTGGAAGTTTTACAAGTGGAAATGGGGATAATTCCTTTCCCCTCCCAGTGCAACAATGAGAAATGGAAAACAGCTGAAGTATTCTAAGTCAAGAAAAATAAATTTTGTTGAAAATGTTTCTGTAAAATCTGTTTCCTGAGGAAAATAAAATTTGTTTCCTAAGAATTTCATTGGGATTTCTTTGTAATCTATCTTTAAATATTGTAAGTTCCAACTGGAATATTCAAGCAATCATAAGTTGTCTCCTTGTTTTAGGCAAAACATTTCTACCCCTACAAGCCTTTCCATGGGTCCACTGTTTTTCATTTTAACAACTGCTTCTGTGAGAACCATTGAAATTCATTTCCCTCCGAGTGATGGCCTGAGATTTTGCTGATGAATGTTATGCTTTGTAACAGAGAAGTTCTCGTAACGCTGGTACTGACCATAGGCAGTGGAGGAAGCCCCGCAGTGAGGAGGACAGAGGCCCTCGCCGTTCTCCCAGCCCGTTGGTGCTGGTGGTTGGGGCGCACGACACGCAGCCTACAGCTCCTTGGGCTGGCGGAGAACAGTGCTTCGTGTCCTGCTCGCTCACACATGGCCAGGAGGGGCAAGGACAAAGGAAACCAACAGACGTTGCTGAGTTTGTATTCCGTGCTTTCTTTTTTTCCTTTCATTTCATTTATTTATTTACATATTTATTTAGTTATTTGTTGTTGTTACTTTAATAGTCTTGCTGAAGCTCTGGTGCGGATCTGGTCTCTCGGCAGCCAGCAGGGCTTTGTCAGGGTGCTCGCCCCATACAGACCTGACCTTGCTGCTGCAGAGAGACCCTGCACTTAGCCATGATACAGCTGGCAGCGTATCATGTTCCCTTTCTCTCCATCTTTGCACAAAGGCAGGTGCTCGCCCACGAGGCCCATCCCAGGAGCTGGGCACTCCTCAGGCTGACGCACGTTCTGAAGGCACAAAGCAAACCTCCGCAGCCCCCGGGCTCTAAGCTGGCTGGGGACCTCTAGCCACAGGCTTCTAGTGCAGCCCCAGTGCTGGCTTATCTGATGGACGTATCGGCTGGAGAATTGTGCCATTCATCTCTTTATCTAGCTGCTTCTTTTTTCTGGAGGAAAAAAAAATGTTCCTTGGAGAAAGCAAGGCAGTCACTCGTGTTTATTTGTAAAGTGCACATTTCTGTATTACCCTGCTATCAGTTGCTGGATGAGACACTGCCTGCGAAGCTCTAAAGAAGCAGCGTTTATCGCAGGAAGGTCAATACCACAAACGGGCAACTTGCACTTGGCTTTGCTGCTGTAGCACAGGAGGCTGATAGTGCCATAATAAGCTAACTTTCACCCTTTGATGTTTACAAACTTTAGTTATATTTGTCCAGTATTTGTTATAAACAACCGACTTTGTAAGCCTGCTGAGGAGGCAATGACAATCCTTTACAGCTTTTTGTTCATAATACAAAGGATAAGATTATCAGGAAATAATATTTTCATGACAAGCAATGTTATGCAATAAGCACAAAGACTGCAGGCTCTGCATTTTGACTTGGTTATCTTGTAAGGTAATATAATGCCAAAGTCTTCCCCGTGTAGCTGCTATGTCAAAAGTAGAAGAAAAACACAAATCTTCTTCTTGTTCATACAAAAGACTGGAAAATCAGAAGTGCAGTGAAGAAGAGATGTAGTACTGCCCTTGCCTGCCATTGTTAGTGCAGCACCCTCAGAAACTAGGTTGCTGAAAATTGCTGGGGCAAAAATAAATAAAAGAGAGTTCAGTTCAAATATATTTCTTCAGTTTTAATTACAGCAGGGTCAATGCTGCGTACTTGTCAGATCGGGGTGAAGCTTTCCAGCTCTGCCTTCCCCTCCATGACTCACATCGCACAATGAGGACGTGGGCAGGATGCTTTTATGTGGCCGTGGGCAAGTGGGACCTGCCCTGTGTCCCCCTCCTGGCCCATGTCCCTGGGGCTGCGGGGCTCAGGATGGCATGTGGGACTGGGGCGGGGGGATGCTGCCCCTGCCTGCCCTGCTCCTGCCCTGCTCCAGGGCCTAGGGCTTTGTAGGGTTTGGCATGCTTGATGGCTTGCTTGCAGAGAAACACGGGATCATACCCAAAAGATTTCAGTGCCACCTCCTCTACACCACCCGCCTCTTGCAGGAGCTCCTTGCATCTGTCTGCATAAGCTCACTCATTCCTAAATCATTTTCAGATTTTTTATTAATTTTTTAATCATCTGGATATGAATGATTAATAAATGTTTAACAGCTCATAAAATATTTATCAAGTTTCCCTATGGTAGGTGCTCCATCTTCACTTGTTATCACTAGTGGGAATGAAAAATGTCTACAAGGCTGCAGAGTGAAGACACAGCCTTGCATCTGCCTAGCCAAATAGAGCTGTTGTTTCTTTCTAGAGCATGCAGTCTTACATGGAAAAAATGGTGAGGAATCCTGATTAACTCTGCAAACACTGAAGAGCAGAAGTATCTACACTGGAATAATTCAGCTGCCCTAAAAATCGTTCTGATCAGGCATTCAGATGCAGTCCTTTTCAAACAGCGAATAAAGAGTGCAGGATGTGCAGGAGCCGTATGTACCTGCTGCCTTCGAATAACCCTCATCTGAGATGGTCATTCTTTGATTGACCTCAATCAAAGATCAACCTCATCTGAGATTGGTCATTCAGGGCTTATTTTTGTACTGAATCATCTTAAAAAGTAACAGCTTTCAGATAATTCATCACCAATGTATCAGGAAAATTCCTCCCCTGTCCTCTCATGAGGGACTCAGAGGCACTGAAGCAGTTTCTGCCTCTGGTTGGTGACCCGGCAGCCAGCCTGGCCCACCAACATGCCACAGGTGCCCTACGGGGCATCAGCAGCACGGCCCTGGACCCACTCTCAACCAGGAGAGCTTCTGACCTGGCAGCCTCAGCACTGAGTACTGCTGCCATCTCCCCTTTGTGTAGCTCCAAAGGCATCAGGTTGAGAGCCTCAGCCCCTGCAGAAAGTCCGTCCACCAGGTCTGCTGCTGAGTTCCTCAGTCCGGCCCCTTCCCCTGGTGGTGCAGCAGAGAACATCAAGCACGGTTCATCTCCAAAGCTCTTCATCAGTGGAGAGAGCCTGTTATATGTGAAAAAGAAAGGAACAGTAAATGAATAAATGCATGGAGGAAGGCTTTTGATCTAATAATTCTGTTTCTAAAAATACTGTCAAATGTTCCTTCCTTTCAGATAAGCTTATCCATCTTGGAGATAGGACCAAGTGTGCTGAATAAACACATCCAACAAGTATGGCCAGGGTCCAACAAGTAGTTTGCCATGGATAGGATTAACACCCTTCACAGTCTTCTAGAAACAGGATAGAGCCTATTTAAAATAACTGTAAATGTAAACCAAAACATTTTACTGCCAAAGTAGTTCTCCTGCTAGGGAAAGGACAAGTATGTTACCCGTGGTATTGAGCAGACTCCTGGAAGATGCTCTGGATCTGCCAGGAGAATGAAACAGCATGTTGTGAACCCCTCTCTGAACCGGTCAGCCTGGTGCCTCTTGAATGCCTGGGATATTCCTCACGTACTCATAATCTGCCTATGTGACCTGTGCCTGTGTATGGCACTGTGCACACAGGTGTACATTTAGTTTGCATATTAAACTGTGATAAGTGGGAAATTTGCATGTCCGTTGGCATTCACTGAAGTAGTAACACTCTCAAGCTAGTCCGAAATTGCATTTGCATTTGAGCATGGAGGTTTTCCTAACTATCACCTTCACTTTTCACTTGATTAAATGATGTAACTCCTTGCAATTTGTAGTGAGGGTGAGTGCAAACAGAAGTGGTAGTTACTGAGACTGGCCACTTCATCTCTTCAGCACAGAGGTTGGACCCTGACCTAGCATGGACTGTTTTAAATGTGCATTAATTTACCTCAGCAGACCTAATCTATTCAGCTACAGCATTTACTTTAACTAGTACAGAGTACAGCCCAACTATAATCCAGGCAAAAAGTGGCAATTATTGTTTTCAAACTTTCTCAATGTTATTCTTTAATATGGAAAAGTCATATTGTAAAACCACTCAGAATTAAAAATCTGAGTACAAAATTAGCTGCCTATACAAATAGCAGCTTTTTCCTTTCAGGTATTTAAATTCATTGTCTATTTAAAATTATATTACGTAATTTAAAAAGAAAAACAAAACCGAAAACTAAAGTAAAACAGAAGGGGTTTTCTATAATCAGCTCAGTCCTGACACGTGCAGTCCACAGAGGCAGGACCTCTCCCCTCCTGACTGTAGGATCAGCCTGAAACCCTTTTGATGTCCGACCATCTGTGGTTTGCATGGAGGCTGCAGCTGCACTTGGGGGTTCTCTGGGCTGCGAATGGAACCCCTGGCCTCTGCAAACCCTGCCCCTCTGAGCCGTGCTGGGGCTTTCCTCCAGACCTGGCTCCTCCAAGTTCTGCAGGATTTCTCCTCTTCCCCCTTAGCTTCCTTCCTCCCAAACTACTCTTCAATATCCTACACTTCTGGAGAGGGGAGCTGGCTGTATTGCATTCATCTCTGACAGCTGAGGTACACACCAGCTGCATTCAGCGTGGATGAGCTCCAGATCTGGCCTTGCCAGGAGAAATGCTCCCGCACAGGGTCCCCGGCAGCTCCTGGTGATGAGGGATGCTCCTGGCACCACCCGTGGCTTGCCCAGGGTCATCGTGGTCTGTTGGACGTGACTCTGCCTGGAAGCGGTGATGCTGTTTGACTGGAGAACACAGCTGCCGCACTGACAGTGCACCTGTGACAGGTCCCGTTGGTTCTGCAGAAGACAAATGGAAGGTTGGCTTTCCACATCAAACACAATTGTATCGTTCTTCCTTTTATTTTTAACAAAAGATTGGTGCTTTCTATATTAGATTATTGTTATCATTATTTTGCTTTTATGTCTTTTATGATTTGTGATACTATCTGTGAAGGATAAGAAGGAAGAATATATATTTATAAATAAAGCGTTAAGGGGTAAAACTTTGAAGAACTTGTCATCAAAAGTCACTGGCTTTTCATGTAAAAGCAAATACTCTCCAGAAAAAAAAGAAAAAAAAAAAAGAGAAAAAAAGAAAGATTGATTTACAGATAGGTGGTATATTTATTCATGGATAAATTACATTCCTTCAGCAGCACTGCTTCTTTTTTGATTTTTAACATTTCCCTCAGATTGGAAGTCTTTCTGTTTGTCAATACTGTCAGCCAACTCAATTAATATTTATCAAGGCTACGTGGATGACAAATGGCTTTGCTAACTGCAGGGATTTGGTTATCTTTGGCAAGGCTGAGTAACAATTACTACTATTAAAAAGGAATAATTGCCCAAAGTGACAATTCGGCACACAATCAGGCTGCGCATAATTTCATCTAGTACATTGTATTATGTCACATTATGTCAAAAAAGAAATCTGAATCATAAACTAAAAGGCAGTCACTTCTGTGCTTTTGCCGGAGGAAGAAATTGCGTGTGCTAAATCAGCCGATCGGAAATAATTGGTTACAGGAAAATCGACGCGATTCCAGGGCCTCCAGCAACGCCCGGCCACCCCAGCGTCCCCATCCCCATCCCCGCTGGGCTCTGCTCCTGCTGCGTGGGGTGAGCCGTGGCGGGGTGGCGGCCTCCCACCTGCCCGTGCCTGGGGACGCCACAGTGCCTGGGGCTCCGGCCTCTTGGTGTGCCCCTGCCGTGCCCCGTCCCTGCGGCCTGGGGCCCCGTCACCAACACGCACCGCTAGCTCACCGGGTGGTTTTTAAAGCCATATTTCAAAATGCCGAGGCAGCGGTTATTTCCCTGCTCTGAGAGGGTCTTTGCGCCCTTATGAAAGCTCGCTTCTCGTGCTGAGAGCAGTTCCTCAGCTCAGCAGGGACGTGTCCTCAGACCACCTGCAGAAGGCGGCAGCCTGCTGCGAGCTGTGTGCAAACTTCTCCAGGAAAATACCTGGAGTTCGATTCTTTAAGGAGGCCTCTGCAGATTGCAAAAGAGTAAAACTGAATTCAGCAAAGCAAAAACCCAACCCAAACACAACCCTCTAATGACACCGAAGGCCCCGGCCCAGCGGCGCTGTGTGGCAGGAGGCCCTGAGGCCAGGACCGCGAGCGGCTCCGCTGCCCGGCGTGGGGCTGTCACAGCCCGTCCCTCCCGTGAGCTCTCACAGCCATTTAGCATGGGGAAACCCCACTGCTTGTTTTTAATCTCAGTTTTCACTTCTGGCAAGATGCATTTCTGAGGTTGCTGCTGAGCCCTCGGCTGCCTTCTGCACGGCTCAGCCGGGTGTGCCTCAAAGACCCTTTCCCATCCAGGTGATGAAGTCTGCAGGCTTTCATTCAGCACTGACAATGAGCATTTCCTTCTCCCGTGCTGATGCACACCAGTGGGTTTTTTGTAGGCAGGATTGTCTTGGTTTCCCGTTACCCAGCCTGCAGCGCCTCTGGCTCCCCCCGGCCCTGTGCCAGCGGGCATGGCGCTGCCTTGTCCCTGTCCCCGTCCCCGTCCCTGGGGAGCGCACCCGTCACTGCAGGGCCCGGCTCTGCTCTGTGCGGGGCTGTGACGCTCAGCCTCTGCTATGTCCTTTATATACGTGAGGATTTTCCACTCCCATTTCCCAACAGTTCCTGAAATGGGGGGATAAAAAGAAAAAAAGGTACCACTATTACCCCAACTGCATCTATTCATTTTCTTGGGATTTTCTTATTGCCTACATCCATTATACTAAAAATAGCTATGACGACCTCATTTAATTTTAGCCTATGAGTCTTTGTATGAATATTTATAACACTCCATATTATAAATGCAGAAAAGTTCCAGGCTCCGAAAACATGATAACAGACCCTAGGGGAATAAAAAATTATTTTATTTTATTTTTTTTATTTTTATTTTTATTTTTTTTGTCCAATTTCAAGCCAGTTTCAAACATTCTGGGTTCCCAA
Organism: Oxyura jamaicensis; assembly: GCF_011077185.1. Classification (NCBI taxonomy): domain Eukaryota; kingdom Metazoa; phylum Chordata; class Aves; order Anseriformes; family Anatidae; genus Oxyura; species Oxyura jamaicensis. The sequence goes on along the minus strand of NC_048897.1, from coordinate 54,135,702 downwards.
TGGGAAGTCTAGCGCTGAATGTTTAAACTGCTTAAAAGACTTCATGATGTTTTGTGCTCAGTGAACACAGAGTAAGTTCTCATGCAAGAAAAGGGAATATTTCAAGAGGAATTCCCTATAAACAGGGAAATCAAGTATTAATGTACTTTTCTGTTCACATTTGGCTTTCTTTTCATTTCCAATTACATGGGAAAATATACATCATCAGCTCTGAGACAGTAACCTGCCAAACCCCAGGTTTTGTGCCTCACCTCAGACACTGGCACCAAAGGGTCCTTGACACAGTGTGGGGTAGCGGTGTCCTCTTCAGGGAGGCAGCTCTGAACCAGGGCTTGTTTCCAGGGATTGGCCTCCCAGGTCCTCACTTACGGGGTAACAGGGAGCAGCTAGGCAATGTTTCAAACTGGAGGAGAAGCTTCACCACAGCCAAACAGCATGTGTAAAGGCTGTTTGAGTAACAGCCAGATGGGTTTCTACAGGTATATGTATTTCTCGGAATCTTTTCTGAGCCAGTGGACTGGATGTATGCAGCAGATTAAGATGCCTGGAATGCTTTCGGCCTTAAAATACCCTCCTACTAGAAGCAGATAGGAAATAATTTCCCTGAGGCTAGATTTTCTGCACTTAAGCCCCGAAGCGTGAAGAAGTACCCAAAGAACCAGCCTGTGGCTCTCAGAGATCACTGTCTTAATAGGATATGCCTGCATCTGCAGGTAACGTTGCCTCAGCCCACCTCTGTGCTCCGCAGATCCCCTGTTTTCCTCTCAAAAATTATCTCAGCAGAGAAGAGATGTGTACTCTTTTCTTTTACTCAATTATTTTTGTTCCATCTGCTGCAGGGCGCATTTATGGTGCATCAGCCAATTGGAGTGAGGTTTTTTAGTACTTGTGCATAAGAGCCAGGATATGAAAAACTTTTGAATTAAAACATTTTTCCTTTATAGGTCACTTGGAAGAAATAAGTTATAGAATGAAAAGAAGAAAAAAGGAAGTGAGGGGCTATCAGGCTCCATGATTCCAGTATCAGAAATAGAGAGAAACATGACAAATTTTCAAAGCAGCATATGCAAGCTATATTCACAAATCCTGTTAACAAATAATAGGATTTGTGCAGAGAACCCAGTGTATTTCTCAGAGAGAGAAAAATACAAAGGAAAGCAGAGTCTGACACAACTAATTTCTTAATATGAGTTTGTGTGGTTGGATCTACTCTTTTGTAATGCTGGCAGTTTTGCTAGGAATGCTCTAGGAAGTGTCCTGCTGTTGGAACACGTTCCCTTTTGTCCTGTGCAAATCCCTGAAGGGCAGTAAGGGACCGTGGTGCGGGGAGCTGGGTTTCAGCAGTGCTGTGTCAGGTCTGAGCTGGGGTGAAATTCTTTCAGGTACGTTTCCACACTCGGCTGTTTTCCCTGGGTCACTCATGCTGCCTGCCATCAGAATACAGGCTCAGGGGGCCGGACTCACCCTGTTGTGTATCCCCTCAGTGTCCTTTGAGATGCCAAGGAGGATTTTCCTTTTACTGCGTCAGCGGGTTTGCTTTACGTGTGGCAGCAGCAGGGATGCCCTGTGGGGCATGGCTCCCAGCGCTGCGGCAGGCAGCAGAGACCTCGCAGCTCGTCCTGAGGACCCAGAACCCATCCTGGTGCCCTGTGGGGTGCACGGAGGAGGTCCTGGGCAGAGTCTGGGTGCCACTACGGGAGGGAAATGCTGGGAGAGACAAAGAGGGCTGGTGCTGCTCTTCCTGGTCCCCTCTCTGCTGCCTGAGCTCTGATGCTGTGCAGGGCAGCAGCTGAGAAATGGAGCTGAAAAAGAACTGAAATGAGTCAACAACAGGTGCCAGCAGGAAGACAGAGAAATAGAGAAGTGTGAAGGACCCGTGGCCAGCTCCCTTCACCCCCCTTTCAGCAGGGAACATCTGGAGGGGCTGGATGCCCCCATGCCACCTTCCCCTCCATCACGGCTTACGTCTGCTGATCCCTTCTGCTGCTTCACGGCCCAGCTGGCCCCGCACGACCTTTTCCATCTAGTGCTATCAGAGCCTCAGAGTGCCGTCATTGTTGCTCTTAAGAATGCAAGGTTTCAGTACAATAAAGGTAGTCAATATAAGCATTGCAACAGATGATGACCTCTCACTAGCTTTAGAAATTTTACATCCTTCTTTCTTCTCTGCTTTTCATTATATCTAATTACCTGATCTATAATTCCAAATAAGAATCAATGACACTACATTACAACAAATTATTGTTAACCCTCTTTTTAAGAAAGGATCAGAATGTGCTATTGAATATGACACCTCTAATTATATAAGGAAAATTAGCATTCTATTGGAGCCTGAGAGATGGCTCTCAATCCATTAGCAACGTCTCAGGTTCATGTTCTGCTAAGGATGTAATCTTTTAATTTTCCATATATTTAGGATTTTTTTCTCCATGTTCACAGTGAGGATGTGTATCTTTAGCACTGTGCCTTGGCACTGCTTTTTCTAAGATTGCACAGCGTGTTAGATATGCAGGGAGGTGTGCTCTAAGTGAGCCTCTCTACAGCGTGCAGTTGATCCCACTTGCAGTATGTTCCTTCTGATCAGCTGTATATTAATGTATTAAATGTTCTTTCTCAGTAGCACCTATGATTTTTCTAATATAATAAAGGGTTTTGTGTCTCCCTGAGGTACCCAGGGTGGAATCTGGGAGCTGTAGCAAATGGTCTCTGCTTGGAGAATTGGAACCCTTAGCGGTTTGCTGGTTATGAGTCAATGCCTGCAGGGCACTGGCCTTCCACCCACCAGAAAAACCTCCTGCTCATCCAGCAATTACTCCTCCCCCTCCCCTACCCCTGCTTTCCCTCTTTTGCTCTGCACAGCGGCCTCTCTGGAGCTTCAGATAGGTTGCTTAAAATTAGGTGTCCGCTGCCATGTTAATTGTCCCATGGAATAAGACACACTTGGGGCCAGCACATCCTATGGGACACCCATCTGTGTGCTCTGAAGCTAGAGCAGGGAGGCAGGAAATGTTTTGTAGGGCATCCCAAACAGCACTGGATGCTTTGCATTCAGGTAGCTGAAACTAGCCTCTAGTCTTTCTTATCTGTCCACCTTGTTCAGGATTTTATCGTCGTATGCTTTGACAACCATGATTTCTTCCCCTGTGTGTGGAGTAAGGTTGCAGCTGCCACTGTCTGCCTGTTGGGATCACTGATACAACACAAGCATCGCAGGTAGGTCTTCAGCTTCGTGCTCCTCCCCTGTTGTGGTACCTACAAAACCTTGAATCACCTTACCGACACTGAGAGATATATTACTCGTTCTCTTAATAACTTTTCTGTCAGTCTGACTTGCTGAAAAAATAAGGCTATGAGGAAGTACGAATGAGTTATGGATTATGAAACACCAAAAATAAGCTTTTTTTGTACAGTCTCTACTGTGGCCCCTTTGTATACTGTGCAATATAAACTAAAATGAACTACATGAAATACAGCATAAGGTCAGGCAGACACGATCCACAGAATCCATAATTGGGTCCACGATGTGCAAATTGTTCAGCTGTCACCCCTCCAACAACCCCCCCTACACACACACAATTGCTAGTAGCAGGGCAAAAAACAGCTTTGTACATTTACTCAGGAAAACTCAGAGTTAAAACAAGATAACCTGTGAAAGATGAAAGTTGAGCTTCCTTCTGAAGGACTCCCACCATCAGAGACAAAGTCTGGCCGCAGTGAGCCAGGTTTTCTTGGACCAAAGACGAGCCTTTGGACATCAGGCACCTCAGGCAGCAGGAAGAGGTTTGTGCCCCTGAGCCCGAGTCACTCCACATGGTTTCACCCACCCAAAGCTGCTTCAAGGGGTTTTGAAAACCTGGCTGAAATCTCTAATTATTGTGGTGGTCCTGGATTTCATCTCAAGGGTATTATTTCAATGAAGATTTTTCTTCTTCTTCTTCTTCTTCTTCTTCTTCTTCTTCTTCTTCTTCTT
>NC_048897.1:54106164-54131722 GCF_011077185.1 Oxyura jamaicensis | reverse complement strand
TCTTCTTCTTCTTCTTCTTCTTCTTCTTCTTCTTCTTCTTCTTCTTCATCTTCTTTTCTTTCTTTCTTTCTTTCTTTCTTTCTTTCTTTCTTTCTTTCTTTCTTTCTTTCTTTCTTTCTCTCTCTCTCTCTCTCTCTCTCTCTCTCTCTCTTCCTCTCTTTCTCTCTCTCTTTCTTTCTCTAGTAGACTGTCTTTCCACCTTCCATAGTCTCTTTCATTTTGTCAGTTGTGCTTGAAGATCTGGCACTGTTGAAACTGTTGGAACAGGGAAAAAGGTAGTATGTGAGCATTCTTTAATCACCCAGCAACTGTAGCAACAGGAAACAGACAATAACGGAGAAAAGAAATCTGAAAAATAACTGTGCTTTTAACATGTCTACAGAAAGGAAGTGTGATACACAGGCATACCACTCCATCTCGTATGCACAAGATACAACATGCTGAGCTGCTAATGAGATAGCAATTTGGAGGCTTGGGAACTACTGGCTGTGCTCCATGCCTACAAGAATCAATGAAAACTGATGAGTGAAGTTTTACCAGTGTAAGAATTAGAATTATAGAAGCTGCTGTGCCCAGACAAAATGGCTAGATCTTGCAGCAGAGGCTCAATTCCTTGTGTAGGTCAAAACTGTGCAAAGTGTGTACAGTGTCTCCTGAAAAAAAAAGGAGTGTTTTAAAACGGCCATTTGAGGCAACCCATGCACTTTGTATTTACACAATGCGATGTGTGCAGTAGTAAGAAAGAGTGACAAATTGTGATTGATGGGAAAAAAGTAGAAACAGAAAATTATGTGAGGATACAAGAAGAAAATATTGTACACAATCCTTGTGTAACTTCCCTGCGGAAGGAAAGAACGGGTATGCTTTTAGTGCAAGGGCAATGAGACACAGCTTCTCTCTCTTCCCCTAAAGGTACAGCAAAAGGCATACCCATTTTCCATTTCTGAGATGGAACTTATAAATATTTTAATCTGCCAAGTTCTCACTCTTTAATGTTTGCACTCCAAGAAAATTTGTATGAACATCCCCTTGTATGAAATATTCTCAAAACAAATTTTGGCATCTTTGATTACTTGCTGCACTGTGGAATGAGCCAGCGTTATCTGATTTGTCCTGTCTGTTGTGAGCAAGCAATGCTTTCAAATTATTTATTTGAAAAAACAGCAATACTGAATTGAGTACCTCTGAAAACAAGAAATTTTGCTTATGGCTAAGAAGAGAAATATAATAAATCACTTATGCTGAATAAATCATTGATTATGAGTTACACATAAGTGTTCTTCAGTATAGACTCCCAGGTGAGACAAATAGGACAACTTTATGTGACTCAACTGTTCAATTTGCAGTCTGAATCTGTCCCAAGGGCTTCCCAAAAACAAGTTACTGGGCTGAAAAATGAAGATGGCCAGGGACCAAATCCACAGCATGCAACGCTACAATCTGTGTCAATCACCTCTTTGTGACCAGGGCTGCAGTGAGGGCAAAAAGCGGGTGAGGCTCTTCCCAGCCTCCCAGCCCTGCCTTGTGCTCACGGGGGCCAAAGCACAGACAGAAGGGACGGTCAGGGTGGTTCAACGTGACCTTTGAATCCTCATCCTACCGGTATTAGCTCCAGCTGCAAGGCTGCCCACTACGTGGAATGGATAATATACATTTATTTCAGCCTTGGATCAAGCAAGCGCATACATAAAAACTTAGGTCCTTATAGTTTCTGGATTGATGATGCAGTCTCAAAAACGGAGGCTGTCTTTGGCAAGGGAGAGCAAAAAGCTGCTGGCAAAAAGGTATTAACTTCACTATGCTGCATTTTATGAGGTAACAAAGAGTATCTTGGTTCTGTGCCTTGAAAGTAAATAGAACAATATTTCAGTCCTCCTTATTCAGTTGTCCAAATGCACATAACCGATTTTTGCAGATAGGGATTTATGTTCACTTGTCAGCAACTAATAAAGTAGAGCAATTGAGTCTGCCATTTATTTCAGTGCTGTTGCCTTTACTTCAGTATCCTTGTGTACACTGCTTGGTGCCTGCCTTCAGGTTTTACTAAGCAATATGCTCCCCTTGGTGGATCTGAGAGCATGCAGGATTGCTTTGGACCATATGCCCAAACAGCCAGCATTTAGAGGTTGTTGGAGGGTCCCTGGCTGCCAGCAAGATGCTCCCGGCCTCCCACACACAAGCCTTGGTCTCACTAAGCACCAAAATTCCTCAGCAGAGCTGGGGATACAGGATGAAAACTGCTCATCTGCCTTCCTCAGCTGGCCCACGCTGACCTCTGAGAGCAGGCATGGACAGATTGTGCTGTTACTGGCTGTTTGTTAGTCTTATTCCCTTAGTGCCTGTTGCTGGTAGTAGTCATTATGTGCTACATAGACACCTGGTCTGAACCAAGCTTAAACTCACTCCTGTGAGTCTTTTTGCTTGCACTTCAGTCTGAGTTTGTTCTGCTTGGGGCATTCCCTATATTGCTCAGCAGCAGGGCATTGATGTAATAACATCCAAGACAGGAAAACCTCTCTCTGGAAAAGTCCTAAATTATCACAACCTGCACCAGCATCCCAGAGCACTTCTATTCTTGTTGGTTTGTCTGTTTTCCATTTGGATTTTTGTTTTTAATGGATGCACACTCCAGCGGTTGCTCACTGAAAACCCCCTGCTTTAAGGTTCTTCTGTGCACAGCCCTGTTGCCTGCTCCATGCGGCATGCTCCTGGCTCCATACAGCAGCAGAGGAGAAATTCTGAATGCGCAGTGCTCTCACCATCATCAGTCTGTGCTATTTTATTTCTGTGAACCTTGTGTGAAGCTGACACAGTTATAAAATTGCAGATGGGATACTTGCACCAACTCACATCCACCGCACATGCATACTGTTGGTGGCACCATTAAGTGACCTTTTGAAGTCCTCCTTTATCTGATGAGTATTGGGAGCAGTGGTCAATCGTGTGCAAAAGCAGTTTCACAAATAGACCCAAGAGGCTGGAGAGCTGCTGACCCATCTCCTCTACAGCCCTGCTGGCCGTGCACTGAAAAGTGATGGGGACTGCGGTGCCGGGCGGGGAGCGTGTGCACCCCCACGGGGCCGTGCAGGCTTTGCTGCGCAACAAGACCATGCGCGGGAAGTGAGAAGACAGCACGTGGTTCTCAATTCCTTTGTCAGCAGAATTCAGAAAGAAAAGAGGTTTCTACGCTTCAGTGGCCCAGTTTTTAAAGATTATTTTTTTCATGTTTTATTCAGCTAGAATTTATGTTACAGCTACTAGTTCCTTGGGAGGAAATATAAATCGATCCAGACTAACACTGGCCGGTTCATCCTCAGAACTGTCTTTATAAAGAATTGCTCTGCAGAGACAGGGCACAGCAATGTTAGCAGAAGAGTTGTTGAAAAACCCTGGGGGTCTGTGCTGCTGCTAGCTTGGGGTCAGGTTTATGGGTACTTTGCTCTCATCTAATGTTAATGGCACTGCACTAATTTCTGAAGATCAACACCAAAGAGCAAGGGAGAGCGATGCCACTGGGAACCTGCTCTTTTGTCACTATTCATAAAGGATGAGTTGGTGGGAAAAGGACTGTTGTGCCCAGTCAGTCTTGGGAAGCACGACTTTAGGAATGATTTTAATTCAGATTTTAATCCAGATTTTTTTTCACAAAAAGTTTCAAAGGAATTAAAGAATGGCAATTCACATAATGGGTTTCTTGAAATACTGCAATTTTATCTACTATACATTTTTAGAAAGTGCACATTTTTTACTCTTCCAATATTCTCACCCAAATTTCCTGATGGAAATGCTTCAGACTTGCTTTTATAAAATTGCAAAATGAAACAAGTGTTGAAATATTGAAACCCTTCTCTACGCACATATTTATTTTCTTGACATAAAGTATCTTGATAAAATATGTGTAGCTAACTCCAATGGAAATGTACATCCCAAGTGTCAACATTTAGGAGAGAAGAGTGAAAACTGGACTTCAGTGTTTTATTTCATAGGGAATGGTTTTGAAGCACAGATGGTGAAAAAATGAACACAACGCTGCTTTTGAATAGCAGGTGCCAAAGAAGTCCCTAGTTAAAATGTCTTCATTGTGATCCCTCTGCCTGACCATCATTGTTCACCAAGGAAGAGAAAAGGATGGCAGAGCTCAGTGCCTGTGCCTGCAAATTCAAGTCTAAACAATATCTAAATATTTCCTACATTTTAGCTGTTCTATAGAATGAGGTCCTGAACTCTTTCTAAATTTGACTTTCCTTGATGCCTTATAAGTAAATTTCAGGCTGGAGGAGAAGCCGGGGGCTTGGTGTTTATACAAACACATGGGATTTCTGTGTGCAGATTGACTGAATTTAAGCAAAATGCTGCAGGTCTGCGTTGCTCATGGCGGGAGGCCGGTGTGGACGCTAACAGCCCCTGCGGCGGGGCCGGCAGTGCCACCTCGCCCAGCCCAGGTCGGAGGTGCGGGCTGCCCTCGCTGCGTGCCGGCACAGGCGTCCTGTGGCATGCGGCATTCTGTGGCATGCGGCGCCCGGGCTGCCAGATGCCAGGGGGCTTCCCTGGGACGGGGTCCAGCCAGGAGCCATGGTCTGGATGCTCCTCAGCAGGCAGATCTCATTACTTTGCTTATGGGCTGCGTGTTTTGGCTTTTCTTCTTCCAAAAATGTATTGCCTGCGTGGTCTGAGAGCAGACAATGGTGTGAACCAAGCCATGTCAGAGAAGGAGGCAGGAGACTTGCTCCTGATAAAAGTAGAACTTGATGTTTGATGGTTACATAAATTCCAATAGGGAAATTTGTTATTAACCTTTCCTTGCACCTCTTTTTTTTTTCTTTTTTTTTCTTTTTTCCCTCCCAACTGTCCATTTCTCTTGAATGGCTTTGTTCCTCTTCCCCTCATGATTATTCCTGGTGTGTTCTCAGAAGTCAGTCATATCCTTAGTTCAACCATTTTTGCTGTGCTAAACAAGTCAAAAACTCTTTTTTACCCCTTGTAGAATACCCTGTCCACTCTCCTTGTCAGCTTGTACCTGCCTGACATCACTTTCTGTCTGATATTTTCCCCAGCACAGGTTTAAACATTATTCCAGATGAGTTTTCTCTAGTGTTTTGTGCAGTAGAATTACAATGGAATATGTCCTGGCTGCCAGTCACAGCTTTCCAGAAAACGCTCTTTCTCTTTACAGAAGACTTTCCTGCTAACATTAATCTTTTCTCAAGCCAGTTAGGAGCCCTGCAGGGCTACCTGGTGAGTAGTAGTTGATACAAATATATTTTAAATCAACAGATTTTGAAATACTCAGAGCGTAAGCTCAGCACATCTGCTGAAGCAGCCCTCCATGAAATGCCTGTTGCAGTTCAGTTCCTCCATCTCTTGCCTGGCTTTACGATGCTCTGCTGCACGCTCACTGTGCTCAATCACAGCAGCTCCGGGCAGTTTCCACGTGCAGCCCAATGGCTCCTCAGGATCTGCTGTTGCGTGCTGCTCGTGTTTGATGCCTGTCATGCCAGGAGCAGCGAAGTGTTTAACAATGTCAGAAGATTGTTTTGGGGCTCAGGGGATGGGGCAGTGCTGCAGGCAACCTACTTGGCTAATTTTTGCAGAGTTCCACCGGGTGTCTGCAGCGAGGTCGTCTAGCTCCCTGGGATGTGCCGCAGGAGGTGCAGGGGTCACCGGGATGGAGCTGTCAGCCACTGCCTCCAGGGGATAGGTGGCAGGGAAGGGAGGTGCCCTGCGCTGGGCTCTGGTCATCTGCCTTCAGGCACTGCAGCTACTCACCTGGGCCCCGTGTCTGGTCACCACGACAGGTCCATCCCACTTGTCTTCAACACTTATTTTCCATTTTGCGGTCACCCTCAGGGAGCACCTGTCTCACTCCATGGAGTACAGCGTGAGCCCAGATCAGTAACGTAGATCTGGACAACTAACTTTGAAATGAAATATAATCATCTTTCCCTCTTCCCACACCCCCAGAAAAACCTTGGGAGTTTGGTGAGGTGGCAGCTTCAGACAGTGGTGGGACCATCACCCCCTGCCGCTGCAGCAGCCCAGAGTCCTCTGGCTCTGCTGGCTCGGGCCACTTGCCCACGCAACGTCCACGCAAAGTGCTGTGTCTCGTACTGGCACAGAAATGGTGTATTAAAAGGAAGATTTCTCTGGGCTGTGCACCAGTATTGTTTTCAAACGAAATTTCTTTACAATACTGGTTGTGTCTCAAAAATAATTAATTTTGCAGGAAGTTAAAAAGAGAATAAAACTGAGAGGTTTGAAGGCTGGTTTCCAGTTCTCATTCCTCTGTCTTTATCTCATAAGTAAAGACTGCACACAGGTGTCAAATGAGAAGACTGCTCATAATTACACTCCTTAAACACTTAATAACATTTTCTTAAATTAATATATTCCCCATCTGTGTAGCATTGAAGACATTCAGCTCATAATATTGCCTAGTTTATCAGTGTCAAATGACACATACTTGATCCATTGGAGAATATTATCAACAGATAGAGGCTTAACGTGCATTATTGCTCATTCAGCTAATGAGCATGATTCAAGCTAGTACTTATAATTAATAACAACTAAAATACCAGTTGCAGTGGTGATGATAATTTAGTTTTGTGCAGAGAAAAAAAAAAAAAAAAAAGAAAAAAAGAAAAAGAAACCAGCCCCCCCAGAAGAAACCAAGCAAGCTTCCCCCGTGTCTGGGCTGAGTGCTGGACACAGCTTGGTGGGCTGACAGTGGACGCGCCATGGGGCAGAGTTGGATGGAGGTGCCGGAGGCATGGACACTGCTCCTGCTAACGGCCACAAGAGGCAGTGGGGCTTGGAGGAGGAATATGGAATGATTCAGCAGCTGAAGGCTTCTCATTTTATTTGCTGAATGAATGAGGGGAAAAGATATTTTCCTGTGCTGAGAGATGGATGGAGCAGTGAGCTCCATGATGGGTGATCAGCTGCTTCCTAGGTCAAAGGCTCTGAGCCACAGACGGCAGGGGGCCAGCCGCTCCCACCCTCCGTGCAGTGTGCGGGTGGCACCGACACCCAGCCTGAGTGCCACAGCCCGGCCTTGGGGCCTGCTGGGTGACGAGCGGGCAGCCAGGCAGGACCATGCTGAAGATCCCCACTGCATTATGACTTCTGGTGTCAAGCAGCGTGGCGGGGACAGGGTAAGCGCAGCAGAAAGCATTGTGCCATCTCTGAGCGTGGCGGAACCTGGCATGTGCTCTCACCAGGGACTGCTGGGCTCAGACCTGGTTGTGCTGTCATCAGTGAGCAGAGCTGGGCACGGTGCGATCGGAGTATTTTGTACATCTCTCTTGCTGCTGGTTTGCTTTGGATCCTCAGTGTAATGGTACCTAAAAGCATTCCTGTCTTAATTATTTTTATATATTTTTTCTGTAATTAAAATGCATGTTCACTCTGTTGCAGAATTTCTACTTTCACTAGCACTGTGCCTTGCTAAATAAAAGCACATCAATAAAGTGCTTTCCTTTCTCTTCTGCACATTCTGGCCTCAGTCATTGACTCAGTTTTTCAGGAGATAAAAATGTCAGGAGTTCATCTGGTCATGACCCTCTGGCATACTGGATGCTGCTTCAAGTCTCCGGTCCTTCAGCTGAGATTAATATATTTCTGAGGAGATGCTGTGCTTGCATGCTAGAGCCAGCTGGGAACCAACTTATTTGATTTTATTTAGTTTCCCTTTTCATTTTTTTCAAAATCAGACTTGAAGGTTTTGCAGCTAAAACAGATCAAGCGGAAGCGCTCTGCAGAGCACGGCCCCACGTTAGCCCTCCAGAGGGAAGGGTCCGGCTCCCAGGGTCCCAGCTCTGCTCTCATTAAACATCCTCTCCTTCCTCCCACACACATTAACATTTCATGGGATCTATATCTCAGTTTACGAAACATAAATAATCAATTCCAACAGATTTTAAAAGAGCAGTAACAGAGACTAAAACCTGTGCAGCACTGACTGCACAGTTTCATGGACTCAGTGTAAGGATTTCGCCCAAAACACCAGAACGAGAAAGGTGGTTGAAAAATTCACAACAGAAGAAATAAATCAGGATATTCTGAGCTTAAGATAGACCTACAGCCACTGTGAATCAGAGGGGTCAGCCAATGTCCTCAGCAGAGAAATCACTCAGGCCCTGCTTCCCTGAAGAGCTGGGCAACCCAGGCTTCCAGGTCAGTACCTGGGCTTCCTTTTTCCTGTGAAAACCCAAAGAAGGGGAATTGGTCTCACACACACAGGCGGGCGCGGGTGTCCAGAGCAGATGTAGGTGTGTGACATGTTTTTACGGAACACCAAAGGCACGGACCCTGGGCCGTGGGGCTGGGGGAGGCGCTGCCACGGCACTGCCTGAGGCACAGCAGGGCCCTGCCAGACGCGGCCTCTGGAGAAGCGCCTGTGAGGGCTGGGGACCCCGCGGGGGGCTGCTGGGAGGGGAGGGAGGCTGGTGGGGACACCTGCCTTGTGTGCAAAATGGACCACGTTCAGAACATGGCAGCTCTCATTCTTCTGGCATCCATCGTCTGCCCCAGAATTGCGCATGCCTTGTCTCCAAATGTATGACTTTCCTTAGAGGTTGTCTTGTGGCAGCAGAAGCAATTACGCGGGAATACTTTGGGTACAGCTGATTGTGCCCTGAAATCAGGACACAGATGAGATTACATTCAAGGTCCCTCCTACGCTTTTCCCCATGATTCCATAAACATACTGCTATCACCCTGAGTCACGCAAAAAATCACATCCTATTTTCTACTTGTGCATTTATATCTGATGAAAACACATTTTCTGCTTTTCCCACAGCTGCAATATTAGCCCATGGCTGGTCTAGTGAGAGTGATTATTTCTCAGTGGCAAAACAAGTCGAGAAAGCAACATGCTGCCTTCCCCATGAAGACCAGCGGTGTCTGTCCAAAAATGCCAGAGGTGCAGATAGGACAGACCAGAAGTGGGAGAAATGACGTCCGTACCTGAATGAATGAGCGGGGAACCAGCGCTGCCGGAGGGTGAGCGCTCAGCACCCTGTGCTGGGTCTGGGTTGCCGCTACCTCCTCCAGCAGCGGTTCCCTTTGCTTCACAGGCGATGCTCCAGGGAAGCACAGATGAGGATGGCTGAGCTCGATGGCCCATGGTGGCAGAGCGTGCCCTGTTCACCGGGCCGTGGGTTGCACAAGGTGGTTTGTTGGCGCGGTGAGACAGGCGGACAGCTTCCCGAGCAGCCCCCACGCGGCCGCTGGGAGCCCTGGAGCTTGCTGAGCCCAGGGCAGCCTCAATGCCTGGCATTTCCCAAGGGTGCTCCCAGCCCGGGAGGCCTGGCAGTGGGAGCTGCAGGGCGATGGCGAGCTGAAGCCCCTGCTCCAAATTAGAGGCAATCTTCTTCGGGGCACTTCCATGCACTGCTGCCTCTATGCAGTTGTGGTGGAACAGTAGATATTCTGGCAGGCAAAATATACTTCAGGACAGTTTTATTTTTATTTATTTATTTATTTATTTCTGTCTATTCTGAGGTCTTTTTCCTTGTTATATTGTTTATCCATGTGAGAAAAATAACTGCAAGGAAGAATATCAGAGAAACAGGAACAAGTGTTTTGTTTTGTTTTTGTTTATGGTGTTTTGGGCCTTTTTTCTTTCTTTCTTTCTTTCCTTTTTTTTTTTTTTTGGTACTATAATTGCAGACTTTTCACTGCAGAGCACAGGCTCTGAGCCAGGTATTGTTTCTTTTTTCCAGCTGATAGAATTTTTTTGTAACAACATTTCAGTCCAAGGGGAAAAGTTAAATATAGGCAGGATCAGGAAAATTGCCGTGCAGTATGGTGAAGAATGCACTGACTTGGGCCAGTTCCTGTGCCAAGAAGGCAGAGATTTCATGGGGCACGAGGCCTGGCTGTCCAGGGATGAGCCCACCAGGGCACCGGCGATTTCGACATGGAGAGCAGAGCCTGAGGGTGCCGTGGCTGCCTGTCTCCACTCGGCACAGACAGTCAGATCCTGCGGGTGTGAGTGCTGGCCCAGCAAGCCCTGCCAGGCAAAGCAGGTGTCCTCATTACAGAATCATAGAACTGCTCTGTTGATGCCTTTTTTGCCTAATTAAAAAAAACAAACAAACAAAAAAACAACTGTGAAAGCACCTAAAATAAGAGTGTTTTTCCCTTCATCAGCATCTTTCATCTTCCTTTCCTGGTGGGATCTTGTGCATGGGTGCTCAGAAGGGCAGGGATGGGGCGCAGCACGCAGGCACCCCAGCCCCCCCTGCCAGCTCCTTGCCCACCGCCTGGAGGTTGGGCCGGAGTCCTCTGGAGGCCCCGTCCTGCTGCCTCCCTCTGTGGCCTCATCCTACAGCCGGTGCTGGCAGCATCCAACCATTGGCTTGGCCCAGCCCTGCCCCATGGCAGCACGGCCGGGGTGGTCCTTAACCCAGCAGAGCAGGGCCCCGCGGCCACTGCCAGCACTGGGATGTTCCCAGCTCCTGGGCCCACCTCGGCAGCCACGAGGCTTGCGAATCGTGCTGACAGAGCTGCAGGACAACAGCAAAGGGAACATGGAAACTGCAGCAAAGAACAGGTGAAGACAGACAGAGTCCGCGGGTGTGGATCGGGAGCTGCTGAAGTCATTAGGCAAGTGGAGGTGGATGAAAGAGGCACCGTGGGCACGGGGCCTTGGGGGACGGTGACTTCAGCCTGTCCCCTCCTGGGTGCTGGCAGCACACACATTCTAGGGCATGTTTCTAAGGTTTGTCCTGGAATCAACAGAGATTGTACAAATATAAAGCTCTTGCATTGTCTGCAAGAAAAATGTACAACAGTCACTTTGTTAACCTATTTTCAATAGTCGGCAGCCAATAAAGTATTTTTGAAGGAATAATTAAAAAATAAGGGTGGCTGGCATAATACAGACCCTGTCAGTGCAGCCTTATAGATTTCTTTGACTGAAAAAGTAACTTTCTTAATTTTCTAAGCAGAAGTCCACAGACTTCAGTAAAGCATATTTCTAGTCATGACAGAGAAAACTGAGCCTTGGTGAGTTTGGGACAAACTAAGGAGATAATAGCAGATTGCATTGAGTAGAGTTATGGGCATAAGGAGTTTCTCCATAGCAGGTCTTTGAAAACATTGCAGTATTTTCATGAGTGATTATAGCATGAAAAGACAGTAATTAAGCTAAAGTTGCTGATGATGTAAGGCTGTGATGCTACTGTTGCTAAAAAGTGAGAACAAATTAGAATATTACCGAGGCACAGAGGACAGCAGTGACAGACACATCCACCCGAACGAAACGCAGAGCACTTGCAGTCGGAGCTGCAGGATCTGCTATAACCTGGAGGTGCTCGGGAGGGACCAGAGACCTGGGGTTCGTTGCTCCCTGGGAGGAGGACATAACCCCCTGTTGGACGTGGATGTGAACAGGGCCACCGAACCCGGGTATTCCCCGGGAAGCAGCACACCTGCAGGCTGCTAGTCTGGGTGCTGTCCTGGGCAATGGGAGCTCAGCCTGGAGCAGGAGGACAGCCGTCAAACAGCCCCTGCCAGCACAGCTGCCCAGCCCGGGGGCTGCCAGGAACATTTCAGGATGTCAGTGGGGAGGAAGACCAGCTACTCAAAGAGATCCAATGTCCACGTAGCGCATGGAGAAAAGCAAGCAAACAAACCAATGCAATACATAAACAGGAATAAATTTAGACTGGAAAGAAGGAGGGAAAAGTCTCAGCCATGTCTGTGATTATGTTCTGAAGCTGTTTTCTAGTGCACATAATGCAAGTAAAGACTGAACCTACTATTTTTTAAAACTAAATTTTGAACGTTTTTAAGTATGGACAAGGAGGTTACAACATGAGTACTAATGCTGACCTCCAGTTCTCCTCTGTTGTGTTGCCTATGTTTGTGTAAATCTGTCAGTTTTACACAGCAGACCATCTCCACTAGCTTCTTCTCTTTCTTTGAAATTCAAAGAGTACATGCAATTTGTTTCCCCCTCAGTATGGCCTTTACTGCATAATAAATAGCAAACTCAGTGATTACTGTTTGAACCCAGTGACTACCAGTCTAACATGGCTTACAAATTTAATTAAAATAGAGGCTTCATGTGGGAATTAATAGAGACTTGTCAGGAATATGCATAACGTCAGTTGCTTTAAGCTAATGCTTTGCATGCAAGATGGGGCAGGTGGTTCCCTGTGCTGTTTACTGGCAGTGCAAGGTAGCCAGAAGTACTTCTGTTTTATGCATTAACAAGAGTAAGAAAGTAAATCCTCAGAGGGGCAATGATCTGGCTGTGTGATTCCCATCTACTGAAATTAATTATGCTACCTTCTCTTCCCATGTTTTGAGAGCACAAACACACAGATTACCTTTGATGCTAACAATGAGGTAAAATAACAAATTTTCTTTTTTCCTCTCCCAGGACATTCTTGACAACATGTCAGTGCCTCCCCCCAGCCTGATGACTGGTGACTGGTCTTTTCTGACCCACCAAAGCATCTAGACTTTTTTTTCTTCTAGGCAAAACATGCCTTTCATCCTGCTTCCAGCTAAATGTACATGCAAGCCCTGTGTGCTACTCATGACTGCTTCTGCATTTCACAACTGCAGGTCCTGAAGGACATATGAGAGCTTGGCAGATCCTAGAGATGACTCATGGCAATAAAGTACATCCCAAAAAACAACAGGAAAAATGAAAACAAAACGCAACAGCAAAATGTATTTCCTGTGAGAAAAAACTGAGAAGCCATGGGATTTTAAAAGAGGACACAAAGAAAGGGAAATGATAGAAGCTGATAAAAACATGGAGGGTTGAAAGAGATGTGTCAGAGACCAAAACACCATCCATATAATTCAACTCACATTTTGTACAGTCCTTTGCTGAAGGAACTTGCTGCTACATTAAATTCTGCAAACCAAGAAACCAGTACATTATCAGGGCACACCAGAGTTTCTACAGTTACTGATAGAGATTTCCAGAGAACACCATTCTCACCTATCAGGAATTAAGACAACCCTTAGCACAAAAACATCTTGTGTGAAAACAAAAGCATTGCGAAAAGACCACAACTGACCTTACTTATGAGCTCATTGTACTTTTCTCTGAAGCAGCTTGTAGAATCATAAGATCATAGAATAACCTGAGTTGGAAAGGACCCACAAAAATCATAGATCATAGAGTCACTGAGGTTGGAAAAGACCTCAACAATCATCAAGCCCAACTCCTAGCTCCACACAAGACCACCCAAAAATCAGACAATATGTCTGAGAGCGTTGTCCAAATGCTTATTGAATGCTGGCAGGCTCAGTGCTGTGACTGCTGCCTGGGGAACCTGTTTCTCTTCCTTGCTTTTTTCTGCCTTGCTTCAGCTCCAAGCACACATTCCCTCTTCCCTGTCTATAGCCTCTCTCAGTATATTTTCTGTGTCTGCAGAGAAGGCAGTGGAGAATCTGGGAATAAAAAGGGACACAAGATGAGGGGAAAATGATGGGATCAGCATGTTTCAGTCTGGTTGCTTTGTGTATATGATGAAGCTTCAGGTAATTCAACATGTTCGATTGTTCTTAATGTCACTGGAGATTAATCAAATGCAGGCCACTCTGAAGGCTGCAAGGACTCTGGTGGGTAGGATGTCTGCAGCATTTGATTCTTGTCAACAGTGAGGGGCTGACGTAAATCAACAGCAGTGCTAAGGAATGGATATAGCAGTTTTGGGCTACGGCTCCACAGTGCACTGGGCAGAGATAAAAGGTATCTCAGTAACCAACAGGGAGAATTCAGAGGGAAGAATCATGGCAATGGGAGGGCCACTGAGGACAAGAGACTTCTGTGCTCTCACCTCCACAGAGGTGCAGTTACAGCCCAGTGAATGGGGACCGTGTGCTGCGGCAGCAGACCTGACGCTGTGCCTGGCACGGGCCAGACCCTCCCCTGCCATGAGTTCCTCTGGTGAAGTCAGCGTCTGGAGAGGGCTTGGGCTGAGCCTCTTCGCAGAAGTGTCAAGGACCACTGTGGTTGTCAGGATGAATGCACCCACAGAGTGCTCGTGGACGATGTGGCACTGTCGGGACAAATACTCCTGCAGGTGCATTGGAAGGCAGTGAAAATTCATGCCTGCCTATCCAAGTATGTGATTCTAATGTAGTTTTACCTTATGTTCCCCAATCAAGATATGTATGGATAGGATACTTGCTCTTGACTATCCCTTTGTAAATTTGAACTTCATCCTCACACACATCATGTGTATATGGTTTACATCCTGTTGCATTATATCTTGTATAAATGTTGCATTTAATTTTACATGTATAATAAATGCACCTGCAAATGTCACTTACCTCTGCCTCCTCTTACTCTACAGTCCTAAATGAGACAAAGGGCAAATTAAAAATGAAGTAAATGAACATCTCATGCAGCTTTGCCGTGGGAATGAACAGTTTTTTCAGCTGTCAGGGAGTCCTGGAGACTTGTAACCCTAGTAATGCCAGTCTCTCCTTTCTTGTTCTATTTTTCTATTGTTATCTGAGAAAAAATAAATATATGATCAGTTTAACATTAAAAAAGGTTTTCTTCCATTACTATTTAGAGGACTAAAACACTTGTCATGTCGAGGAAGAATAGTCTAGGACTTCCATTAATTCATTTGACAAGAAGATACTTGATGAATGTTGCAGCTGTACTTCCGCACTGTGTTTTTTTAAGAAGGCATGTAAGAAAAAAAATGGATTTCCCCACTTTTCTACTCTGTGCAGCATACTGCCTCTGCTGCAGGAGATTCTCGAGTTGCCTCTGGAAGCACACTGACAGCACCCCATCCATCTCTTCTGTGCCCAGCTCTGTGCAGCCTCTGTACGTATAGAGCCTGACAGCTGATATTTCAGCCCAGCATTGATTTTTCTCTTCAGACTCAAGTAACTGTGACTGAGCATACAGCATACGTTGTTTTAGCTGATCATACCTCATTAGCTGTTTCTAACACACACCTATGGCACAGGAACTGCTTGGGTCAAAGCTCTGTTTCATTTACTTAGGCAGAATAGTGCTTAAGGACTTAAATTGCTTTCAAAAGAGCCCACCAAGCACCTGATAAAGTATCTCAGAATGAGCAAAACTGTCAGTGTTGCTTAACATCATCATAACTCAGAGTCTTGTCCTAACTAAAACATGAGGAATGCTAACATAAGAGCAGGCCTGTACATTTTTAATTGATGGAACTTTTGAAGGTCTGTAGATAGATGCATCATGGAGTTGTCTTTTGGCTCTAGTCTGCTCCTCACCACTCTGTGTTTGAGCCCTTATGGGAACCTGTTTTTCTTAAGCTTTTCTCAGCTGAATCCACACAGGGGCTCTGTATTTAAATTTCAAGTCCAGCCAGCCCTTCTAGTGTCCTTTCTTCCCCAGAGGAGGAGGCCTCAGGGCTCAGGCCTGGAGGGGCCTGGAGGCCTCAGTCTTGGCCATTGCCCCGTCCTTGCTCAGAGTTGCAGGGGCAAGGTGTTCTCATTTTAAGGTGCTGGCAGAAACCAGTAGACATGTCACTGCTTCTGAAATAATTATTATTGACCTCAGAGAATCCAGGTGAAAATGCACAGCTTGGTAAGGTCAATAAGAAGGCCTATATGCTATTTCCCACTTCAATTTCCTGTTCAACAGCAAAAATGCTCTAGAGTTTTCTTTAGAATTGGGTCCCAATTGTGTCTACTAGGATTCTTCATCTTGCATTTATGTATATATATATATATACACTTACACATTATGTGTATATATATACATATACATGTATGATATATATACATATACACACATAAACATATATAGCATATATTATATATACGCATAATATTGTATATTACGTATATATATATAAACTTACACATCTGTCTTGGTTTCAGTTAGGACAGTTATTTTCCCTCCTAGTAGCTGGTAGGGTGCTATGTTTTGGATTAGGATGAGAAGAGTGCTGATAACATGCTGATGTTTTAATTGCTGCAGAGCACTGCTTATACTAAGCCAAGGACTTTTCAGGTCCTTGCTCTGTCCTGCCAGCGGGCAGGCTGGGGGTGCAGCAAGAGCTGGGAGGGGACAGACCCAGGACAGCTGACCCAAACTGGCCAAAGGGGTATTCCATACCATCTGACGTCATGCTAAACAATATATAGGGGTGGCTAGCCGGGGTGGGGGGGCCGGCTGCTCGGGGTTGGGCTGGGCATCGGTCAGCGGGTGGTGAGCAATTGCATTGTGCATCACTTGTTTGTACATATTATTATTATTATCATTATTATTTTCTATCTTAATAAACTGTCTTTATCTCAACCCACAGGGTTCACTTTCCCATTTCTCTCCCCCATCCCAGAGAGGGAGGGGGGAGGGTGAGCGAACGGCTGTGTGGTGTTTAGCTGCCGGCCGGGGTAAACCACAACGATATCATACTACCTTTAGGTGAACTACTGCAGCGTTTTGTTATCAACTCCTTGGAACTTCAATCAAGTTGAAGGTAAAATGACATCTGGGAAGGTTGACAACCCAAGAAATCATATAAAGGCACTCGGAGCTTAGTACAGATGACAGGCAATATAAAAATATAAAACACAGTGTTCATAGTTCCTCTTCTTTACTATTTAGAGCCTAGACAAGGCCATCTCCATTAACACTGGGTGTTGGGATGGGTAATGGTGTATATACATCACTGCTAGAAGAATTTTATGAGCACCCAACAGATATGTTGCCATGTCTTTTCCATAGAAGTAACTGCAGAACAATCTCCCTCTCTGTGTTCTCCAGCACAGTTCAATGTCCCAGCAAAGAGCACTGATGTCTACCAGATGGGTAGCAGTATTCAATCTCATACACCATTGACGATGTACTGCAGTCAGCAGACTAAGCAAAGTTAACGAGACAGAAGTCTGTGTGCGGCTAAGTGCAGAGCGGGGCAGACAGTCAACAACCACAAGTGTGATGAGCATTTCCTGGTTTGGTACAGCCATCAGTGACATGGGCCTCCTCTGTCCTGGCTGCACCATGTGGCTTTCAGTCATTTAGCATGACAACAGAAGGAAAAAAAAAGAAAAAGTAAAAAAAAAAAAAAAGAAAAAATATATGTGGTCTGATAATTGGTACTTCTTCGGCTCTCCATTTGTATTGTTCTCGTATCACCCTTCTCATTTAGTCTCAAAATAATAAGCAAAAAAGACAAATAATACAGTTGTGCGGAATTACTTCTCTGAACTTGCAGCAAGCTTCCATTGCATCCTAAAGAGAAGAAGTTGGGACACATATGGTTGTCTTTGGCCAAAAAGAAAGAGAAACAATACACTTGTCACACTAGCAGCCACACTGCTGCATGAACTCCAAGCAGGCTGTAGTTTTACTGTTCTTGGCAGATTATTGGCAGATTATTGTCCTTGTCGGCAGACTTCCAGACAATAAATTAAAAGGCCTAAAAAAAAAATGAAATTAATAAAAAAACACATCCATTTTTGTTTCATAACATCCAGAACACATAATGAAAGTCTGAAGGCTGAGTAATAAATGTCTCAACAATAAGCATTATATTTACAGATTTTTTTACTTTTTATTTTTAATAATTTTTAGTTTTAAATTCAGGCCGTACAATTTAGAATTAAAAAGTAATATTTCCCAAGTGAGTCAAAAGGGCCTTGCTGAATGAAATGTCTGTGACGTGGATTTTCCATCTCCTACAAGGTATCAGCATTCCAGGCATTTCTACAGATACTGCATTAGTATCTTACACTTACACTTGTTTCCAGGTGACACGTTCCCTGTGTCTGAAATACAACCAGCATTTGCTGGTGGGACATGCAGGGTCGGTGGCAGAGCTGAATGCAACCTGCAGTGGGATCTGTCAGTGGAAGACTTTCATCTAAACTGATGCTACCGATGTTCCATCAGTGAGCCAGTGCTCCGAAGGGGCTTCGCAAGACAGGATAAGGGGACACATGCAACAAGTTGCCTTGTGTCATGAAGGAAGCAGACACCCAGGGAAATTCTTCAACGGCCAAAACCTGCTCCTTGCTCAGCAAAGTGGATAAAGTTTTCAGCAGGAGCATACGTGAAAGCAGAACAGAAATGCAAGATGCAGCTGCACATCTGGTGAGATTATGAAAGGACAGAAGCATCATTGTTAGGCTGCCCACAGTTCACCTGAAAGCTAAGCTTGTGTACCATTGGATTATATTCCATGGAAGGCTGAATTTTCAGGTAAGCACAGAAGAATGGGCTAGCCAAGTGCATACAAACAAGACATGTCAGGAAATCATTAGTGGTAAATAAAGATGATTAGCAGTTCAAAGAGCTGAGCTGTTACACATTCACCTGTGATTTGTTGAAAAAAAAAGAAAAAGTATAGAAAAAAAAGTAAGACTATGTATTTTTTGGCTGTCAGTGTAGTAAGTCAGATATCTGAGTAGGAAGCAAGGTTGGAAACTTTTGTTGAAGAACCATTTGAAAACTGCCTTAAGTAAAATCTTGATGTATGAGGCATGTTGTAGAATATAAAAGTCTCTAGTTTTGAATTATGAGGATAGGGATTGAAGAGGATAACATGGACTAAGAGGGAGGAGGCACTGGTACTTTATATGAAAGACACCATCACTGTTTTCAGTAGAATAGCTAATTATGAGACCCAGGAGATGAAGTCAGTGGATACCTTCAAGCAATCTTATGAGAGACCCTACCTCAGAGGTCCGGTTGTGACAGACAAAGATTCATTGCTCATCAGAAATTTGTGATTACTTCAAAATCACTTATAACCTGATTATGGGTTATATTCCTGGATGCAGGCTGGGGCAATATATCCTCATTAAAGGACATTCTGTCACCTTGTTTATTTCTCATATAGCCACACAGAAACACATAGGGTCAGGAATTGGGAATGCAAACTGCATGCAGAAAGCAGATTTGAGTCCTGAACACAGAGGCACCGAGGCTGGGAAATGCTGACACAAAAAGGGCAATTGTATCTCTGTGTGCATAGGGAGGAGATCAGTGAGGAGCAAGGTTGTGTCTGTTTTTGCAGGCTATTGAAAATCTAATGAGAGGATAACAAATGTTGACAACAATCTCTGTTGATGAACTACCCCACAGTGAGAGATTTAAGCATTTTCTTATTTTATTTATTTTTTACACAGAAATGACAACAAAAATAAATCATTACTTTCATTCATAAAAACATCCAGTACTAAAATGGTTTGATATTTACAGGAAAATAAACTGTAAGAACTAGTGGCAGGGCATCAATATTTACATAATGCAGATGACTTGTGATTGGGAACAGTGGGCCGTAAGACCTGTTTGTCTGAAAAGAAAATGCAGAAGGAAATATGGAAAATTGCAGGTTTATCCCAAGGCATACCGAAAGCCTTTCATCACTCTCTGCCGAGTCTGTTTTGCTTGCATTTAATTACACCTGCAGCATTATGGCCATGGCAATGGAAATTGCTCACGAGTTCTTACTTCCAGCACTCAGGCGTGTTGTGCAAGCTGCTCTCCCTTGTAAGAATAGGTGAAGCCCTATTACTTGAGAATTTTCACTTTATGCGTTTATATCCTTAACTCATTAAAATGTAATTGTATTTCAAAAATGCTTTCTCATTGTGAAATCGAATGAACACGACTGTAATAGTATATATTTTTTTTTTCTCATGGATTATACACAGCAGCTAATTAGCGGGCTAATGGGCTCTCTGGGTTCAGAATCAGTGCCACAATATGTTACACTCTGTGAGCACCTACAAATGCATTTTTAATTTCTCAGGGGCGGCCCAGCCCCTGCTCGGTGGCCGAGAGCCTCTCGGCACGGCAGCTGTGGCAGGGCACAATGGCAAGCACCCTGCAGAGACAGCCCGCAGCGCCGAGCCTATCTGCAGCACCAGTCCTGCCGCCGCTATCTGGCTTTAAATGAAGTTAATTGGTGAGTGCCCCTCCTCGCTGTATTATTTTGGCATAATTAGACAATGTAAGCTCTTGCTTTCTCAAAACATACATGTGCATAGCAACAACCAAAAAAGGTTGCATCTTCTTCCTCTCAAGCAAATAACTCATTAATGCAAATCTGTTTGGCATCTGTGGTTTAGTTTGCCATAGGCAAAAGAAAGGAGTCAGGTTCAATCCAAGTTTAATTGCTACAAATGCTATTCTGGGGCCTCATGAAAACAAGGTGATTCATACATGCTATTAAGCTTTCCAAGTGATTGTGAACCTAAATATGTGAAATAGGTACAAAAAAAAGAGAAAGAGAAACTTTAAAACAAATACAGCCTTAGTTAAAACAGAAGGAATCCAAGGCTTTCTGTTGTTTTTGTAAGGTGAGCGAGGCCAGGACTTGGCCCCCGCTGGGAGCAGGGAGCTGGGGCTGTTGGGAGCTGGGCCCTCGCTTTAGCAGCTTGAGGGGACAAAGGACAGAGAGGAAAATGGGAGAAAATGAAATAAAAGATAAAGAATGCCAGAGAGACAGAATACAAGGAGAGAAAGGGAGACAGAGAAAAAAAAAAAAAAAAAAAAAAAAGAGAGAGAATAAAAAGAAAGGTTATAACTTGATAGAATAAATAATCACTGTAAAGGATATAGCTTTGGCTAGCTATACGGTTTGTTAGAAGTATAAATAGCAAAAATGGGAATTCTGCAACCCATCTAATCCATACGTTTCCAGTTCACCTTCATTTCAGCTGATTATAGAACCTGTAGAATTAAACTGGGGCAAATATCACAAAGATGTGATTTGTCATTTAAATAACTTTTTTCTTAAAAATATTACACAAATTTTTAAAATGAAATTAAAAAAACAACAACAACAACAAAAAAACACATTTGAAAACAAAAAGATGGAAACACTTCTTTCCAGAATCTCAGAAGGCCTCAGCAGCCTCAGAACTGTGCTTGCCATTTTGCATTTTTTTTTTTCAGAAACCAAAACCTGGTGTAATGGACATTATTACACTAAGGCTTTTTATTTCATTTTATTCCCATCTTATTTTTTGAAGGATGCATGTGGATGCTGGGAAAAATGGCATTGCTTTTTTTCCAACAGAAGGCTGAGAAGTGACTCTTTTGCTGTCTTTACAGTAAGAAAAGTTGATTATTCTCTCTATAAACACATTTGGTCACTGGGGATTGTTTCCACAACAAAAGTTAGGCTTTGGCTTCAGTTCTTCAGTACTGTATCTTACATTGTGAGAGATGGCAAAGACACAAATGGTTGCAGTTGCTTCTTTCTTTTCCCTGTTGATACAAAGACTTTCTCCAAAAGCAGAGGGGAGCACAGGAATACCAATAAAAATAGAGCCCAGGGATGGGCTGAAATAGCATCCTAGGGAGCTGTAGGCAAAGTGCTGTTCCTGGCCTTGCATTCTCCATCCTGGGAGACCACGAATCCTGTCCCATGCCCTCCTTCTGCCCGTCCTTCTGGCCTTGCCAGGAGCTCCGGGACCCACCAGCAGCAGCCCGGCCGCGGTGCCTGTCCCGGCTGGGGAGGCTCTGCCCGTGCTGCAGGAGCGCCCGCAGCACTGCGGCAAGGCTGGGAGCTTGCTGTGGGCGGGAGTGTAGGAAGAACAACAAAAGTAACAGAGAACAAAGGAGAACCAGCATATGTAAGATAGGAAATAAGATGGTTTGACAGCTGTAGTTAGAGAACGTGAAGACACATTGTGGAAAAACAGAGAACACATTACAACAATTTCAAACATGCATTTATTCATTTATTTATTTATTTATTTTTATTTTTTGAAAAGTCGTTACATTCTATGTCCAAAGCAAATGTGTGACACTGTTCAGAAGATATACTAAAGTACACCACAGAGCCTTCATACTGTAACCATGCACTATAAATTAGTATAAAGCTAAAGCAGTTTGCAATGGGTGAGAATCTGAACCATTTCTGAACGTACAGTTAGTGTGCTATTTCTGTTTTGCTTGAGTTTTACATTTGCAAAAGGGGAAATACAGTATCATCTTTCAATCATGACCAAGGGCATATGATAACTTTTTAAAAGTGGCATTAAAAAAAAAAAAAAAAAAAAAAGTGGTAGAAAATAGCACTGCTCCCAGCCCACATTTTGGTCAAACGCACGAACCAAAGCTCTAAGAAAGAGCTGCCAACAACAGCGATGCACGGATTGGAAAATGTGCCCAGCAATGGCTGCTGCTTGCACCCCCAGACGCAGCCCCCCGCCACAGGGCGCCTGCTCACCGCCTCCCGGCGTGTCCTGATGGAGGCAGGCACCTGGAGCCTCCGAGGCGCCCAGCTGCTGCGGGGCCAGCCGAGAGACACAGCGCGACAGCTCTCCCACGGCCGGAGGGCTCGGTTTGTTCTCAGGTGAGGAGACAAATACACTGGGCTGTAAGCAGAACTGCTGGCTCAGGTCTGGGGGTCCGAAAGCAGCTCTCCACCTCTGAGGAGGTTTGCAGGTTTCCTCAGGGCTCCGCCTAAGGCGCAGCAGCAGGGGCTGCCTCCCCTGGAGGAGCAGACACCCATGTCCACGCCTTCTCCTTCCGACCTGCAGCAGTCTGCTCCTACAGACGGAGAGCTCCTTCACGAGTGGGGCTTCCTGGCTCAGTCAATTCTGGTTACTTTTACTTCCAAGAAGTTAGCAATGTATGATAAGAAAACTCTAAAATCTAGTTTTCCAGTTAAAAGTAGTGTTTCACTGGGAAATGTAAATCTCTTTTTCTATAAATTAAAACTAAAATATTAAAATCTTTGGATTTTGATTAGTCTTAATAAAATCTTCCACATCCCCAGACTTACATTTTCTTGAGATGCTAATTTTTAAATTCTCTAAAAATATTTCAAAAGCAGTAGAGACTGGGATGTTTTGGAGATGTCTCGTTTTTACATGACAGAGAGGCAGATCCACGGAGATGTCTGTAATTCTTCGGGTGCATGTCAGCACTGGACCGCAGTGTACGAGAGGTAAAGCCGTCACTGCAACTTGTCTGTTGTTTTCATTTTGATAACAAGCTGAACATGTCTGCAAGCTTCACGTACCTCTTGGACAGACATTTGGGCTACCATGTACCTCACACAAAGTGTGTACGTGTGCCAACTCAACACTTCAGTGCCTCCTGCTCTGTGCAGTTTACCATGTTTTTAATCCCTTCTTTTAAATTACAAAAAATATTACTTCAGTCTTTTTCATAGTGACCTTGAAGCTAAATAAATATGGTGATCTACATCATGAATCGCTAATTTAAGTCTTTGCAAGTTTTCTGGAACAAAGCACTTAGTCGTTTGCTCCAGGGGCCTCATCTGAGCCCCAGTCCTCATCACAGGTGTGTGCTTACTTCACCTGGCACCTGGTGCCTGAGGTATGCACAGAGATGTAAAAATGATCGATTCTCATTGTCAGAAACGAAAATCAGTTCTGAATGGCACTCTAACACATTTGACAATTATGATTTATGCCAAGAGAGGAAAGAGAGAAGAGGGATCACAGCGTAAGAACCACAGCAAAGGCAGTCTGAGTGCATAGTGCTGCTTCCATACTACAGAGGGAAACCACTGCACAGAGGTGTGAACTGAAGGCCTTTGACAGAGTGTTTTAAAGAAATCAGGTTACAGAATTATCATATTTATATCCTTCATATTACAGAATTTTATTTTAAAAGTACGTAAATTTAAAGTTGAAACATTTTGTTTGTTCAATAGCAGTTAGAGCTATCGAAGGATATGGAGCTGTTAGAGCAGGTCCAGAGGAGGGCCATAAAGGTGATCAAGGGGCTGGAGCACCTCTCCTGCGCAGAAAGGCTGAGAAACCTGGGGATGTCCTGCCTGGAGAAGACAAGGCTGTAGGGAGACATCATTGCAGCCTTTCAGTACTGGAAGGGGGTTATAAAAAAGATGGGAATCAGCATTTTGCTCAGTCAGATGAAGACAGGACAAGGAGGAATGGTTTTAAACTAAAAGAGTGTAGCTTTAGATTAGATAAAAGGAGGAAATTCTTCACTCAGAGGGAGGTGAGGCACTGGAACAGGTCACCCAGAGAGGTGGTGGATGCCCCATCCCTGGAGGTGTTCAAGACCAGGTTGGATGAGGCCCTGGGCAACCTGATCTAGTGGGTGGCATCCCTGTCTGTGGCAAGAGGGTTGGAACTAGATGATCTTCATGGTCCGTTCCAACCCAAACCATTCTGTGATTCTGTGATTAATTCATCCTTAGCTGAAGAGCTGCAATCACATCCTGAATGCCCTTCCTTGTTAAGTCATTTCTTACACATCTTTCTCCTTGAGAATCTCCAGAGATCTCTGCAGGACAGATACAGATGAATCTCTTTAGATGAGACTTTTATTTCTTTTACATATTCTGATGTTTTGCTTTCTTCAGCACTGGTCTGGAGGGGACCTGTGGGGCCAGACCTCCTTCTTCAAGGGGAACACACCCATCACTGCAATCAGTGTTTGCACTGATTACATCAGGGTAAACAAAACCATTTCTAAGAAAACTTGTCTGATTTCTGAAACCATGCTAGTGTGTCTAAAAGGCATTGCCTGTGCCTACACCTCTGCAAATATTGTTATTTCACCATGCCTACAAACTACCACTGTGAAGTGTGACGCTGAGGCAGTGTTATAGAAAGACCACTCCAAAAGACAGTGAAGTGCTGTGGTTGCAATGCCTGACCAATCTGGAGCAAAATTTCCTCTCTACCACCTGGCAGGCAGCTATCTACATGTAGAAGATTAATGAATACATTCATAGCCATTGCCCACTCTCTGCAGCATGGGTGGGTCAGTGCTTTTCTTTGAAGAGCCCAGGATAACATCAGGGCTTCTCACTGCAGAGCTGTTCTCGTGGCCCAGGGCCAGCAGCAACTGACTGACATTTCCTCCAGGCAAGGCACCTTCACTCATCCTCTGTATCCTCTGCTCAGCATTCAGTCGTTGTGAAAAAATATCAAAAAAGAATCAATATGACTTTGAACAATGCTGATGAAAAAATAGATCACTGAGGAGCAATTGTCAGTACCATGACTGCTTGGACTGGTTCCACACTGAATGCATGTGAGCAGGTGGAGGTCAGTGCAAGCTTCTTCGCCCTTCCTGCACTGCCTCCACATGAGCAGCCTCAGTCTGAATAGGTATGAATGCATTGATACGATTTTGTGATTTTGTGCCTGAGATAATGCAGGCTGCAAAGTCCTCTGACACCTGCACTCCGAAGCAGCACGTACTACCTGGGTGCATAATGCATTGAGCCAGGAGCATCTGCAAATTCCATGTGATAAATTCCTTTTGCTCCTAGTCATTTTTCTTTAAAATACCAAAAAGACCACAGACTGCAGAGTGTGCTTCAGACTGCATAGATATTGAACTAGCTGTCTCTCTTTTTGGGACTGATGCACACTGTGGCTATCCAATAGTGTTACTATAAAACTGAGAGTAATAAAATGCTATTTTCCCATAGAATGAGAAAGGGGATTGATCTTCTGTTATGAAAATACTGATTTATGTTATCCCTTTTTCAGTCTTCCAGAATATGACCAAGATGACTATGGGAAGCCAGAAATCAAATCCATGCTTCCGACCTTGAATAAATCCTTCCCTTCCCTTCCCTTCCCTTCCCTTCCCTTCCCTTCCCTTCCC
>NC_048897.1:54097017-54106154 GCF_011077185.1 Oxyura jamaicensis | reverse complement strand
CCTTCCCTTCCCTTCCCTTCCCTTCCCTTCCCTTCCCTTCCCTTCCCACAGACATTACAACTGCTGATTTTTTTTTGTTTGTTTGTTCTCTTATAAAAATTAATCACATCACTGGGAAACTTCATGCTCAATACATTAAACACGAGAGCTCGGAAGGCATTACATTTTCAGTAAACACAACCTCCGCATCGGGTGTGTGCCCTGTCTCCGTCCCCACGGCCAAGGGCTGCGGCCTCTGGGGGCGTTGGGGCTGCCCCAGAACCTGCCCGCAGAGGGGGCAGCCGCAGCGGGCGTTAAGGCGGCTTGGGCAGATTAACCCCACACTTGTGGTCCCTCGGAAGTCAGGCTGATGGAAAGCGTCGAGGTCTAGCTCCAGCAACCCAATTAGCATTGAAAACAGGACTTTCAACAAATGGCATTATGATGGATTAAGGAGGGATTACTGCTTTGTATCTAACAGCTCTCAAGAAAATAACTTTACAAAAAAATTAAAAAGCTAAGAAATTAGCTTGTTTTCCAGTGGAAATAGATTTGTTTGCTTTCACTGCCATCTGCCAACTCGTGCCTATTTTATAAACAAGAAAATTAAAACAACAATAATGCAGACTGCGGGGCTCAGGAATGCTTGCTGGTAACCTCGGTATGCGGGCCCGGCCACGGGCTGTGGATGCCCAGAGAGCTGCCGGCCCTGCTCCCGCTTGCTGGGCTGGGGTGCCCCGGCTCCTGCAGGGACAGGCGGCCTACACAGGGTGCCACGGGCTTGGGCACGGTGGGCAGGAGCCGCGCTGTGGGCAGGAGCCGCGCTGTGGGCAGGCCCTGCACCACCATGCTGCCAGGCCTCTGCTCGGTGCTGGGCAGGGTGAGCAGGGCCATGTGCACCTGCTGCTCGTCCCACCAGCCCGGGCTGCATCCTCACCCGCTTCAGGGCTACCCGAACTCACCACGCTGCCCCTCAGCCTGCCCTTTTGGCTGTGGGCAGGGTGGGCTGAGGCAACAGCCTCTGCTCGTGCCCTGGCTCCGCATCCAACGTCCCCCGAAAGCCTCCGCAGACGCTGCTTCCCCAAGCACACGCTCGTCCTTTGCCCAGCGCTGCCTGGGGCGTGCGGGCCGAATACGGCTCTGGGAAGACAATGTGGAGAGTTTTGGCTTTTCCCATCTCTCATTTCTTCTTATCCGGTGGCTGGTGCTCAGTTAAACTCACACCAAAACTTTCTGTGGAAGTGCTCTGTGTGCTCTGGCATCCCAGGGAAGAAACATCATGTTATTAAACTCATACTTAGGATTTGGGATCCCTCTTCCAAAGAATCGGTAGAGTTTTTAACAAGGGTAACCAAACCTTTTCTTTTCTCAGTGGGCCACAAAAAATACCACTTAAGGTTATTAATTTTCTCCCAATATGACTCTCAAATGCTGGATGAAAAAGAATTTATATTCCAGGCAGTGTGTTAATTTTAATTTTGTTTACCTTCCCAGTCTTTCTAAATCAGACTTGATTGCATTTAATAAGGGCTTTAAATGTGTCTTAATAATGTTTGGAATTAATACTAGTTTGTGAGTATCTGAGGATGGTGGGTCCCCAGGAGACCCTCTGAAATCTTGTTGTGATAAATAATCTAAAGCAGCCACCTGTGATAAGAAATGTTTTGCATTTTTTTTTCCATTGATTTTCTAGGCTGAAGTTTTTTTATTGTGCCCACATAGCAGAGTAGTGCTGGCAGTGGCAGGCAGGAACAGCAGTCAATATATTAAACTGCCTAATAAGTTTTTATTTCCTTCTGAGTACCGTTTGCTTGTGTCTTTCTTGATAAGACTTTCTGTCTGTGAAAGCACGCGGCAGCATGTGAGGTACCGCCAAGCACACATCCCATAGAGCAGGACCCCCCGGAATGGCACCAGTACTTGCTTTCCCTGCTGCTCGGTTAGGACACAGTCCCAGTGCCAATGGAGAGGCATGGGGTGGGTGCTGGGGAGCCTCGCAGGTGGCCAGACTGAAACCCAGGGCGTAAGGGTGGTGTGAGCAGGGGTGAGGTTGTGCCGTTGCTCTGGCATGCCACTGCTTCTGGTTAACCTGGAGGCTGTACAAGTATGCAGGCTGAAGTAAGATAATTATGTCCAAAAGTCACACAACGAAAATGAAATATAAGCAGCACATGGCATAGGGTCAGCCTGATGGGCACCTTTCCTAGAGAACCATGCTGGCACGATGGGGCTGAAACCACCCAGTCATCATGGGGCTTGAGTATGGGTGTAAAGGAGCGTGGGTGATGAGGAAGAAGTAACCAGCAGCAGGTTGTTTACTTGGGCGGAATCTGGGTGAAGAAAAGGAGTGGCAGGGCTGGCAAAAAGGTTAGTTCAAGAAAGGATTATATAGGCAATAAGGATGAAATTGCATGGAGAAAAACACAGTTCTTATGGACGGAGTGGGGGTGCCTGCAGGTGGTGAGATGACCTGCGGGACGTGGCAGGGAGCCCAGCCACCCAGACGGAGTGTCTGCCATGCCCACAGCCCTGCTGCACCGGCGTGGAGTGAGGAGGGCAGAGCCAGGAAGGACAGGCTTGTACCTTGCTCCTAAGTGTGGGAGGAAAGGAAAAGGAAAAGGAGCTGCAAGAACGACAGTCGTGTAATCCTGTACCAACGGGAGCACTAATAGTAAGCAAGAGACCTGTAACTGTTGTCACCGTCAGCAATACAGTTGTATAGTAACATTACTAGCTGTGTTGTTTATTAGATGATTAAGGTATTGCTAGTTTTTAAAGGTGTGCTGCTTAACCTCTAAGCTGTATAACCAGCGCACTGTTACTTCTCCAGCCTCCAGTCTGGAGGGGTAGAGTGGAACTGGGGAATAACACAGCAGCTCGCCCTGTGTTGATCACTCTTAGACTCCCTTGAGAGTCAGCGGGCAATGAGAGCAGTGCACGAGTCCTGTGCAGCTGGAAGTGCTTAAGTTAGGCCAGATGAACTGCGCTCCGGAGCGCCTGCTCCTCCCTGTTGGCTGCCGCAGGGCGGCTGCAGGGGCACCTCGGGCTACACCGCGTACTGACAGCGGGGGGGCTGCTGCAGCCCCTAACTGCAAGATTGCCTGGCGAGTCAGCCTGCACCCCGTGCTCTTCTCGCTCACAGGAGCAGCTAGAAAAGAGGAAGTAGTCCAAGAAATGTGACAGAAAAAATCTTACAATTTGTAGTAAGGAAATCTATCTTTCAGCCTAAATACTCAAACCACAAAGAGTTATCTGGGCTACGCTGCTTCGGATGTGCCTCAGAAAAGCTGCTCTGTGAGAACTTGTCTTCCAAAGGTTGTGCTACCCGGTGATCCGTAACCACTACAGAGGCTTTTACAAGTAGCACTAGCACCTTTTACAAGGAAGGTTGCATGTTAGAAGCGTATGGCCGTATCTTCATGATGTCTAAATTAGTCAGAGAGGCACTGTAAGGTAGTAGCACCAGAACACTGAATCCATCAGGGTACAGATCAGAGGAGCAAGTATCACTTCTGCATGTATTTGAAGTACAATTTTCTGTGCACTAAATGGAAATCCTGTTTGCTTACGTTATAATAACACCCAGTGATGAAATGCCATATTATATGAAATTAGGGTTAAATTCCAGAAGAACAAACTATATACATAGAAGAAAGGAAGTTTTCAAGAAGAAATGGGGACCTTGAGAACAGTAAATAAAGGGTCTGTCTTCTGCTGAGAATGGAGGTTGAAGAGCAGCACCTGGGACAGCAGCTCCCTGCTCACATGCAGTTCATATTTGTGTGAGGGCTCCCTGTGAGGAACTGGCTAAGTCATGCAGGGTTTTTGAAAGAGTTCCAGAAACTCAGTGCTTTTGCACAGAAGTCTGAATTTCCTTTTTTTTTTTTTTTTTTTTTTTTTTTTTTTTTCCCCCTATATTTTATACATATTTATCTCTGTTCCCCTTCTGTCATAAAGAAAGGCTGAAATTACAAACATGTCTGGCACCCAATAGCTTCTGTTCTGCCATCCTTGGACCACTTGCAAATAAAAATCTCTGCACCCGGCAGGCACCCACTGGGGTGATGCCTCCAGCAAGTCCGTTCCCGGGTGTGAGATCCCACAGCTGCTCTGTGAAGCTCGCCTGCCAGCTCGCACTTTGGCCGCGGTGCCCGTGTCGGCGTGTCCCCGCGCGGGGCAGCCCTGAGGACAGGCACGGGGACGCCGGCACGGACACCGCGCTGTGCTTGGCACCGTCTGTGCACACGGGTGGGTTGCTGTACGTGGACCCACAAACAAACCACAACCTTTTGCTGGATGTGAGAACTTCAGTCTGAGTGTCTGCCAAAAGAGAAAAAAAGAGGAAAAACTGTTGATTTCCTTCATTTCAGATGTGTTTTAAAGCCTTCACATAGCTGAGATCCACACCTGGCTGCAGGGCTGCACGGTGCTGCTGGGGGGTGTTGCCCCCCCTCCCCAGCACCCTGACCCCAGGAGAGCCAAAGTGGTCTCATCTGTGCTGAAACCAGAGCGATCCCCTTTGATATCACAGGGGATTTAGGGAATAAATTGGTGCTATTGACAACTGTTAGTCATCTACTTCTTTGACCCTTTAAGAAATAAAGGAAAAGGAGATTTATGTCTTTGATGTTACCTGTGCGGGGAAACCACTTCAAAGAAAGATGAAACGGCGTTAGTAAATCAAGAGGCCCTTGTGAGAAGCACAGACCCACGTCACACCCCCATCTCAGCTATGAATTGCCTTCATTTCTTTGTTTTTAATTTTGTCTCTCACAGATGTTGCTGGACCCTTTCTTAGGCTTCATCTGATCACAGAAAAGCTTGTGGCCAGTTACTGGCGGCTGTGTTAGGGCAAACGCGTCCTGCAGTGCTCCTGCTGCCGGAGGGAACTGGAGGAAGCTGGTCCCACAGCTGCCATCCCGGGATCCTGCAGCACTGGAACACGGGGCAACCTTCACCCTGAGCCAGTCGGCATTTCTGACTGCAAGATCCACTTCGAGTTACAGGATTTTCTTTTTATGTTTTCAAAGCCAAAAAAATCACTACCTGGGCTGGAGTTGCCCATGGTATTTCATTGCTCAAAAGAACCATTCCTATCAAAGCTATTTTTGATATTTTTTTAGGTTGTGGCTATGGTGATTCTGTATAGTATTTATACATTTGTTTAAAAATTAAATGTTGCATCATTCCTTTCTTATGAAAATACCGTTTCACATATTTTTACCTGAACAGTTTTGTCTATATTGGCATATTCGCAGCAGACACTTTATTGATGAAACAGTATTTTCTGAGAGGTTAAATTGGATTCTATTGGAAAAAATTCTGCCAGTGTTTTTGATGAGTCAGAGGAGTGATGCGAAATATTTTCATGCAGGCTAGAAAGAACTTTGCAACAGTTTTTCTCCTTTTGGAAAGCAAATTACTGAGTTTCTTCTTTTTTCCTTTCCAGTGTTTATTTTGGATGTGCCCTAGAGCTGCTGAATTTGAAACAATTTACAGAGGATACAGGGGGCAGTGCTCCTGCAAACAATTTCCTCGGATAATAATTTAGGAGTTCAAATGGCACTTTTCTACCACTGTAGTGTTATGTCTCTCATTTCCATGTGCATTTTAGGAGATGTACTTAGTGTGAAATTTAACAGAAATAATGCATTTCAGATTACGAATGGAGGTATTTGAAAAAATAAAATGTTAATCATAAAAAGGGAGGTATTTCCTAACCATCGTTGTTCTGTGGTGTGCTTGTGGTGCTTCTTCGAGCGCTGCTGCTCCAAACAATAACTGCCCAACTGCGGTGCCACGCAGCTGGATGCAGCAACAGTGGGGAGATGGAAACTCCGCTGCAAACGCTGCCTCTGCAGCAGCCAGCGTTGGCTGCCCATGTGGACAGGCTCAAACCTGGGCGTGGGGAGGACATCTTAGCAAAAATGGTGACTCTTCTGTCTTTTGATCTCTAAAATGTCATTGTCGAGTGTTTTTGTCAAATAGCTTTACGTGTACTGTTTGGAATACTTTCTTTCTCCCTGAGCTGTTAGAACATTTTGAAGTGAGGCTTTTTTTTTTTTTTTTTTTATTATTATTATTTTTTTTTAATTTGAAATTGCTGGTCTTTGCAGAATGCCCATCTCTGAGATGGGAGGCTGAGGATGAACTAACAATAACCATTTCACAGGTATCTGCACGGAAAGAAAGTCAACTTCCAAAAAAGTTGAAATACCACTGAAGGAGCAACAGAGGCGTGTTTGTTTGCTTGTTTGTTTGATGTAAATGCTGGTGGAAATTCAACCTGCCTCACAAGAACTACGATTTTGCTACAAGATAATACTTGATATTTCAGCAATAAATTTCACCCTTCTCAGCACAGCTCTTTTTCTCTGAAGAAAGTGTCCCATTCCCACCTGAAGAAAAACCCACGGGATGCAGATGGAAAAATCGGTTGGTTCTGCTTCTTCTGCCCTCCAGCCCTACGGACACCTTCCTGCTCCTTTGCCAGCGCGGTGGGCACAGGAGGACACAGAAGCAGCTTTTCCCTCGCAGGCAGAGTGCTCGGGGAGGAGCTCTCCTGCCCGTGACAGGCTGCAGAGCTGCAGCAGAGGATATTTATGGGCTGCAACGGGCAGGCAGGCGGACACGCGATGCCTCATTGTGCCACGCGGAGCCATTTGTTTTGCTTGTGTTGGAGGAGCTGAAGGATGGGCGGCCTCGATGTCTCTTTTGCTAAAGCTCTGCACAGCTTTGCTTCACAGCTGAGCAGGAGTTGCTCCTCAGAAACAAACAATCAAAAGATCTTTATTTATTTATTTATTTATTTATTTATTTATTCCTGGCTGAGTTTTCTCTTGTAACGGAGTAGCTTCTCTCTTTCTTTTGTACTCTTTTGTACTTATTGCATTTCTCTGGATCAACTGTCCCCTCTGTGATGACCAAGTGCTAAGTGTTTATTGGAGTCAGAGCATTCAATGAAAACAAAATTCCCTGTACTGACCAGATACTTTACGGCAAATGCTTCTCCCATTTGGAGAGGCTGAAAGAGCAGACAGTACACACCAGGCGAGTAAGCTGCCATGTGTCACGCAGCATTAAGTGGTGCTGAGGTTCCACAGCAGCAATGTGAAAAAACTTGCAGCCTGCAATAGCAGCGAATGCTGTGCAGGGAGTGACCTTGATCTCTCCAAGAGTTTGCAGAAAGGAAAAATTCATTAGTACTGAATTGGTGCACAACATTGTTATTATCTGTGCTACTTTTCTTACCACAAAGGAAAATGCTCTTTATGCCTTACCTGCACAAACTCAAGAAAATGTTGGTGGGTAAAAGTTAGGAACATGTATCATTAGAAAACCCGTTCTGCAAGAAACCTCCTACTAAATCCTGAGAATAAAATATTTGGAACAGTATTCAAATAGACGTGATTAAAAGTAAAAGAACAAAACCATGCAAATATTTTTTATCTGGCATAACAAAAGAGGTCTATGGCAGTTTGAATGAAAAAATGGAAATCCATTAATATCTTTCATAGGTTTTAGTGGGACAACTGGATCCGTAGGTTTTAATGGACAACTGTACTTGTGGATGGTAAATATTTTCAAGCAGAAAAACAATGCTGGATATAGTTAATTTTCATTTATAAAGTGATCTCCAGCAGATACAGAATGTAGTACCATTGCAATTATTCAGTTTTCTAATGATGCCTAGCACTGAGAACTATCACTCTATTTACTGAAATGTAAAATTAAATGCTGCAAATAATGGGAGTTGCAGTCACTGATATTTCTGCCCAACAGAACTTTTATCATTCGTTACTCTTTTCATTAATCCAAATTCATGGTCTTCAGTTTTATTTCCCTCTGCTAATGCTGAGTGCTTATCTTTCTGGGGCTTCAATCAGACCATATAATTCTGTTGCCCCTGGAAATGTGACCTTATCTGTCCCTGTTACTTAAAAAGGATAATGTAGCAAACACCCACCGTAAATATTTATCAGACATTTGTTTGGCATGCAAGCAAAAGGATAGAGATTTTAACAATATTCTGCATTTTATTGCCACATTAATACAACATGAACAAAAGGCTGCCTTTCAAACCAACAAGGGGAAAAATTACAGGGACAAAGATTTCTCAGACACTTGGGAAGCAGAGCTCTATGGGCATGTCTTTGTCAATGTGGAAACAGGGAGTGGTACTGCTTTTTATCTGCAGGTATTAGTTGGTTGATCAAATGCTATTCATGCATTTGAAACTGTAAATCCAGACAGAAGGAACAAAGCATATAGGGCTACAGACATCGGTTTCCAAAGGCTCTGTCCTGGACACCCCCATGGTTCATGCACATGGCATTGCTGATCCTGCCCTTCACCACTGCCAGCTCCTGCCCTGTCCGGTTTATCTCCCACCACCATTGCCCAAACCTTGCCAAATCTGCCAGGGCATCCTCCCGGGGCTCTGCGTGGGGCAGGTGCCCAGGGTGCACTTAGTCAGGGATAGAGGCACATCAAACACACCTGAAAAGCAAATGGAGAAGGAAGACTGCATCTCACAAGATATTTGGAGGACTTGACTCCAGTCTTTGTTGTGCATTGAATAAAATATTTCCTTTTCAGGGCTGAATTTACCGCATCCTAAATGTCAAAAATCTTCTTCATGAGAACTTCACAAAATTTCTATGTTTATGCTAAATATTTCTATTAATTTCCATTTCTTCTGAGTGACTGAGTTTTCCACAATATGCCCAGCACGTCCCAGATTATGCCACAAACTTGAAAATAATTTCTAAGGCCACCAATGCGTGTAGCAGTATCACATGTTGCAGCTACACAACAGGTAGGGTGGTGGTGGTGGCTGCACACCCAGAGATCAAGTGGGGCAGAAATACTCTGCTTTGGGCTGGATGACGCTGGCTTGTCTGGTGCCAGCAGAGATGCTAATGCTGGTCTGCTGTTGCTGCTGTAGATCAAACCACCATGCCCAAGTCATTCAAGCTGGGTGGATATCTAGAGAGTTCTTGCAAATGTAAATACCCTGGGCTCAGGGTTTTGATGGTGCAAAGAAAGATAGAAAGAAAGAAGGAAAGAGAGAAAGAAGGATAGAAAGAAAGAAAGAAGGATAGAAAGAAAGAAGGAAGGAAGGAAGGAAGGAAGGAAGGAAGGAAGGAAGGAAGGAA
>NC_048897.1:54096539-54096617 GCF_011077185.1 Oxyura jamaicensis | reverse complement strand
AGGAAGGAAGGAAGGAAGGAAGGAAGGAAGGAGAAAGAAAGAAAGAAAGAAAGAAAGAAAGAAAGAAAGAAAGAAAGA
>NC_048897.1:54088806-54096529 GCF_011077185.1 Oxyura jamaicensis | reverse complement strand
AAAGAAAGAAAGAAAGAAAGAAAGAAAGAAAGAAAGAAAGAAAGAAAATGATTTATTGTATAGATTTGAACATATGTTTATATATAAATATATAAATATTGTTTATACAATGTTTAACTATGGACCTAACAGTCCTCTGCTTTTAAAATAAGATGGACATGCATAGATGGGAGATGTATGGATTCTCAATGTCCAGCAGCTACATCATCATTAATAAGAAATGCACCTACGAGATCCAATTTCTCAAATTCAGTTCAATGCAAAAATGCATTAGACCTGTTGTGTGGAGGATGTACAGAGCCCTCAGTAGCTGAAATTAGGGAAACTACACCAGCCTTCACGTTATGATTCCCTGTTGCACATTTTCATGAAAAGGGATGTGAAAAAAAAAATGAAAAAGAAAAAAAAGATTAACACGAGGATACCTACCTACTGTAGCCAGTAGATTCATTATGTAGCCAGCATCTTTCATCATCTTTAGGCAATAGTCTCAGTTTTGTTCATCGAGTGTCCTACCTATGAGAAGCTCTGCTTTTCAGCTGCCCCTGCCTCTGATGAATGGCTTCAGTCTGAATACTTTCTTTGAGGAGCTTCAGAGTGCTGATGTGTACAATCAATACTAATAAAGGTCTCTCTAAAAAGATTATCCGTGGAGGTTTCTCTGAATACATGGAGTTTCCTGACCTTTTTTTACTACAAACCATTGTATAATGACAATGTGATGAACAAGCAGTGGCAGGTAAAAAATAATTAACAGCCGGATGTAGTCAGTCAGAAGTACAGCATGAAATCATTTCATTGCTCATCAGTCATGACTGTGCGATACCTGTGAAGCCTTGGCCAGACGTCTCTGCGATACACCACCCTGCCCTTGTCGGGGGAAGACGGGGGGGTAGGGACAGTTATTTACAGAGCTGTTCACGTATCTTCTGCCAACTGCTTCTGACAACACTGATTTTTTGACAAAGCTAAATTTTATTTAGGAAGTTAATGGTCCTTTCAAAATATAGAGCTTAGCAAAATAATAAAGAAAATTAATTCTGTAGTTTTAGACAAAAAGATAGTTTGCAACTATTTTTCTGATGCAGAACAACTCTTTTGAAAAAACGTTTCAAGTTCAGAAACTTTCTAATTGTGCTTTCTTGTTGTTTTTTATTTTTAAATTCCTCATCTTGCCTACTTTAAAATGTAGGCCTTTTTTGGAATAATCATATATGCCATGGCTCTTCTGCTCTTAACTAAGAAAATAGATTCCCTAAAGAATCATCCAAATGCAGTAAACACGATTACGTATATTAATTGTCGTTTCAGAACAACATTTAAGTTTCTTCATGCCTCTTCCAGTGCACTTATGTTAATGTATCTACATGGAATAAGTCTATAGGTTGTTTTCTTTTTATTTTTGCTTTTCTATATTAATGATAGTCTTGAAAAAATAGCCTTTTCCTATAACTAAAACATCAGATGCATTATAAAGAAGAATGCTGCAATAAGGAAAAATATTTCTAATTGTAAAGAAAACAAATAAGTGTTTTCCTCATGGGAAGTTAGGAAGGCATTTTCTGCACCAGAACAACAGACAGCTGCGGGGCTGCCATGCTGCAGAGTTACAGCAGGAAATGTTGAAGTGCAAAGAACGAAATCATGTTGGAGCGATGGCACGAGCTCCTTGTGCAGAGGAGCAGAATAAAGGTCCAGCCCCTCGTCTTGCCAAGCAGCCTTTTCTAGACCCCCCATATGACTGCTTAGGCAAGGGAAATCCTATTTAAGCAACTGAACTTTCATTGAAACCAAGGGAAGATTAGGACCTAGGCAGAACCAGTCCCCTGACACTGCTGCCCACTTGGCTTTTAGCACACCTTTCCCTGAGCTCCTGCTGGACTTTTCCAAATTTGTTTGCATCTAAATGTTACTTCTGCTATTTTTATGCCAGGTAAAGGGATGTAAAATCATGCTGCTGAAGATGCCAGGATTTCCTAGAGAGGCTGTCCACAAAGAAAGATAAAAATAACAGTCAATATAAAATACCTATTCATTTCGGTAGTAAACATTTTAAGACACAATTGCATCAGGAATGTTCCCAAGGATGTAGGAATGATATAAACCCCAGAAAGCCTAGAGAAAATCATCATACGCACATTGCAAGGCAAAGAAAGGTAATTCCTTGGTAGTTCCTGCACACAGGATAAAAGCCCAAACCTTGTTGTGGGAACCTTTTGCAGCCTTGTGTAGGTTTGGGGTTGAGCAGGGATACAGTATCACAGCAGTCACAGCTACTGCAAGTGTTTGTATGTCTCAAGTGTATCATTAAAGACAACTTTCCTTTTGTTTGTTTGTTTGTTTATCCCCTCAAGATTTTTCTTTTTAAAGTTGGAATATTCAAGTTATTTTTATTGCATTTCTCTTCATTCTTAACTGAAGGTGAATGGAGAGTTACAGATTATGGGACTGCTAAATTTTCACATAGAAAAATTTGCTGTTTCTTCTGCAGAATAAAATGCCTGTGGTGGAGCAAAATCAGATGACAAACTTATTTGTGGGATTCTAACGCTCAGTCATTAAAGTAAATAGACTGTCTAATCCTGACTGCGGTTAATGCCACTTTCTGGTGAGCAGAAAAGTTTGGAACAAGGTACAGAAAACATGATTCTCTAACCTAAAACATTATACGACATAAGCACAGATAGAACTGCCGTACTTCAAGTCATCCAAAACCTGTTTTTATGGCAATGGTGAGGTTGGCACTACAAAAAAACACGTCTGTGCTTCTCCCTGACTAGCAGATCGCTGTGCATGGGCCTTCTTTGACTTTCTGGTGCATATTACTATTGTTTTTATGACTTAGACTTGGAAATGGGAATCTATTTATTCTGTGCTGGTGAGCAACCACGAAATGGTCTGGGAGGCCCGAGGAGGCCACCGGGACACCCCTGCAGCCTGGTGCCCTGTGCGCTGCCCGCGGGGACGCGTGTGGTGGCCTGGCTCTGGCTGGGTGCCTGGGTATGAGGCCTGCCTTGGCGATTTGCCAGATGTGCAGCGTTCAGGAGGTCGGCACCACGTGTGGACATAGCGTGGCAGCATCCACATGGCCTTCTCGTGCCTCGTCTCAGCAGTGCTGAAGCGAGCACGGAGCAATTGGCAGCCGAGCCGCAGGAACTGCTCCAGAGCCGCTGTCACCCACTTACTTAAGCAATTTCTCATAGAACAGCAAACAGTTTATGCAGTCTTCTCAGGAGGAAAATAAAAAGCTAAAGGGATAAATGACCAATTAGGCTGGCTCATTTCAGATCTAAAACCAGGGCCAGCAACATGTGATGGAAAACGAAAATGTTCAGGGACCCATTTAAAGAAAATGTTGCTTTTTCTGGCTGCACTTTTGCTGAAGATAAAACAGCCTCAACAGAAGGAATTCTCCATCTCGCAGCCCTGGGCGTGGGGGGAAGAACCACTGGTAACAGGCACACACAGCCCGTACCTTCACCTCCGGGCAGTTATTTCTGAGTGAATGCGCTTCTCTGGTGCGTCTGCTCAAGCTCTCGTAGCAGCACATGTAGACACACATTCTGTTCCCCTCAGCCCAAGGCAAGAAACCCACTTTAGGAACAAAGCCACCCGTTTTGATGGCAGCATCTTAAAAGCAGCAGCTGAACACATTCTCCTTTTCTCTGTGCGTGCGGAGGTAAGCAGAGCACACCCGGTTTCTCCTGTCCTCTTCCCCAAAGCCTGTACTCCTCTGTTCCTCCCCAGCTGGCTGGCAGCTACCTTTGCCTGTACACAGTCATCACTTTCCAAATGGTTTTCCATCTTACTTCAGTTGTGGCCTGTTCAAAGGGGAAAAACATATTTGCCCAGTTATTTGCAAGAGGCCAGGAGTGTGCCCTGTGCCTGTGACACTCCCAGAAAGGGGTTCTCTAGTTGCATTGGCACTACAAGCAAACAAGGGGGCCAACGGCCGGCTGGGGGTGTCCCTGATGGGACGGCGAGGGGCTCTGGGAGGTTGTCAGGAGCTACCACAACCCGGCGTGGTGAAAAGCCCACCGGGGAAGCTGCAGGTCCTTGTGCCTCATAAACCACCTCCTGTCTCATCAGCCTCACTGAGGTCCTGGGGAGGCTGCCCCCTCCCTGCTGAGGGTCCCGCAGTGAGATCCCAGCCCTGCCCTGCGCACCCCTGTGCCAGGAGCCCGGGGATCTGCTGCTCGCGGCCTCGTCTCATCCTCAGTCAGCACGGGAGGGAGTGAGTTGTGCTGTGGGTGTCCCGGGCCCCACACGGGTGCTGTGCACACTGGGGCTGTGCTGTTGGGGTGTCGGGGGTGTGCAGCCAGTGGGGCAGCCTGGAAACCTGGAAACCTGGGAGAACAGCACTGCTGAAATGACTGTGGGTGGATTCAATTCTCAATTTCTCATTCAAACCTGCATCTTAGAGGATCTATTGTAATGCAGATACCCCTGTGGAGTCTTCTGGCTGTGAAGGAGGCTGGTGCTGGTATCTGCAGGGCGACTCTCCAGCAAGGCAGGGCACTGTGCACGGAAAAGGACCTTCCCCAGTATGTATGTGCAGACTTAGATCAGAACATAAACCCTGCTGAGCCTCAAGGCTCAGGTACCTGCCTGTTAAATGCACACGACTGAAACCCGATGAACACACCAGACTCCCGTATGCCGTGCGGGGGCTCGTGTGGCGGGCCCAGCCCTGCGCGCCGTGCTCAGCTGCCCCGGAGCTGCCGGAGCCTTCCCTGCCACCCTCATTGCTATTCCGGGCATGGCAGCCAACAAATAGCTGTTGGTGATGTTGGGCTGTATTAAAGCAGCACATTGCCATTTCTTTTCCTTTCTCTCCTCACAAATCCTTTCTTCATCTTTAGAAATAGTCTAGTGTCTTAATCTGTGGAAAAATGGGGATATACATTATAAAATAGCTGTGCAACACGCTAAGCTCTGGACCGGGTGCTCCTTGGCTGCCAGTATATGAGCTACCAAGATGAA
The DNA here is from genome assembly GCF_011077185.1 of Oxyura jamaicensis. Taxonomy (NCBI): domain Eukaryota; kingdom Metazoa; phylum Chordata; class Aves; order Anseriformes; family Anatidae; genus Oxyura; species Oxyura jamaicensis. Next base: position 54,091,546 of record NC_048897.1, on the reverse strand, counting down.
ATATCATTGTAAGAAGTGTAACATTTCTGAAAAAGGACACACAGGTGGCAGCTTTGTTTTCTAATGAGTTTTCTGTCAGACATGAATTTCTAAGCAGGTTAGCTTGTGTATTCTCCTAGGGACTGCCTTCACTTCTGGCTCTGTACATCGAGCACCAAAATATCTCCTGAGATCTGAGCTCTGTCCCTCGCAGCTCCTGTTGGATTTTCAAGTCTGGTTTCTCCTATGTATTCCTGATAGAAGCATCTGAATACAAAAGATGAAAAAAGTCAAAGTTACTTTACATAATAAATTCATCACAGTTTCAGTGGCTTAGCTTGGCTAGAAACCAAAACCAGACATCTTCCCAGACTAGAGCTGCTGCAGATAAATGTGCCTTTGCTGTCTGGAAAGCAGGGGAGCAGCAGGGACTGACGCACCCCAGTGCCGTGCACCCCACTGCCAGGTGCTGCAGCCAGCGGTGTGGGGTGCAGGGGGTGGCCTCGGGGTGTCCCTGCCCCTCGCAGCCACTGCCCCCTGCCCAGGTCCCTCGGAGCTCGGTGCAGCAGTGCCCGTGGTGCCCTCCGGCTGGGCTCAGCGCCTGCCATGCATGCACAGACACTGTCTGTGGCATTTACCCAGGCAGACACAACCAGTCCACAGGTGCAGCAGTTAGCAGCATCACGCAGGCCAAAACCCTTCTAATATTTTGCCACATTTCTATCAGAGCAGAGCTCATCACCAAGAAAAGCATCCCAAACCCAGAGATGCAGCCATTTATTTCATCATGTCAGAGATCCCTGCCTGTCCACATGAAACGCGTTTGGTGCGCTGCTGCTCCTGGGCTGCAGCCCCTCTGTCTGCGGGCCCTCCGTGCTGGGCAGCGCCCCGGTGAGCAGGGCTGCGGCTGGCGGGCAGCGCTGATGCTGAGGGGAGGCAGCCGCAGCCACGGGCAGCAGCGGGGCAGGTGCTCCGAGCATCTCTCCTACAACAGGAGAGCACGAGCTCTGCAGCTGGGCCAAAATCTATTGTGCACTGGTAAGGACAAGGAGGGAAATGTTCTTGCTGCGAAACGTGGCCCAGCTGTGACAAGGGGACTGAGCTGCGGCCGAGTACATTGCCCAGTGACTGCTGACCTTTACAAACTGTGCTCCCCGACCCCGGCAAATCACCAGCTCTCTGCGCTGCCAGAACAGCCATCAATTAAAAACGCATTACCACAGCACCCTAAAGCAGAGCCAAAAAACACTGCTTGTTTATTCTGCAGATACTCAAAGCCTGCTCACAGAGTTTTCCACATCAAATGCACTTAAAAATTAGTTGCCCTCACCTGGGAAGAGGTGCTAGCAAACCCAAGAAAGGTTTGGAAATAATGTCTCCATCGGTGTGTGTGGTACCTGACGGGCAGAGCCAGCCCTGCGCAGTGGGCGGCAGGGGCAGGGAGGGGAGCAGGAAGGGGAGCAGGGAGGGGAGCATCGCCCGCAGCTGCCAGCCGCAGGGGCTGGGAGCCACAACAAGGGGATGGAACAACCAAGGAGCGTGTTTTAATGTGAGACTAAATTACAAGTATTACATCTTTCCTGGAGATGTTCAATTTTACAGTCTCTATCTGGATACACTTGTAATAATTACACAGCAGTTCAGAGAGAAGTCATGGCTTAGCTGAATGAATTACGGAGCGAGACGTCTGGCCGGGGTGTCACAGCCATCGCTGCACCGAAGCGGGATGCTCCTTTCCCTCTGACACATGGCTGGGGACATGCATGAGCGCAGGGACACTGCTCAGATCTTTTTCTGAGCAGGCCTATGGTCACTAAAGCAATGTAAGAGTCAAGCTACCATGCACAACGCCAGCAAAGTCAGCATTTCTTATGATTAATAACTTAACTTGCATAGTAGAGACTTCTGACCACTGCGTCCTTGAGCTGCAAGGCCTGGCTGTGCTCCTCAGGAGGAGCTGGGGGCAGCAGTGCTGGTTTTGTAGCACTGAGGCTCTGCAGGGAGGCGAAAGGCAGCAAAAGCCGTGGGAGTGCAGACGGGAAGACATCTGACAAGAGGGTCAGTCCTGAGACACCGGGAACCTCAAACGCCAAAATTCTGACTAAGGAGAGCTCCTAACTGAGGTGCCCGAGACTTGCTGCTAGCCAGAAAGAGCCTGAGCTGCAGTGGTTTGCTCTGCACAGCTCCTCGCACTGCTCTGAACTGCCTCCACAGGCACTGCTCACACCTCTCCTTGGTGAAAAGGGTTCGTGCCACTGCTTGCTTACTCTTGAGGATGAAAAAAAAATATTGTTATTACTATTATTTTTTAAGGTAAGACCAGTCCCAAACAGTAAGAGTGTCCCAAACACTCCACATTTTTTGCTGAGGGATTTGGACAGTGGTCTGCTTCCTACAGATTGCTTCTCTCCATGGATGGAAAAAAAAATAACAAACCACCACCACCAACAGAAAAATATATAACCCACTGAGATACCAAATCTAAAGAGTTTGGGTTCAAGCCCATTTCTCTGTGGCACTGAATAGCAGAGCTAACTATGACATTCAGGCCAAAATGTGCTTTCAGTGAATGCCAACAATGTTAATACAACTCCTTCCTTCCTTCCTTCCTTCCTTCCTTCCTTCCTTCCTTCCTTCCTTCCTTCCTTCCTTTCTTTCTTTCTTTCTTTCTTTCTTTCTTTCTTTCTTTCTTTCTTTCTTTCTTTCTTTCTTTCTTTCTTTCTTTCTTTCTTTCTTTCTTTCTTTCTTTCTTTCTTTATTT